>NW_011966612.1:12425-21328 GCF_000949405.1 Vollenhovia emeryi | reverse complement strand
TATACAGGGTGTCAGATTCGATATGGACGACCCCAAAGATTATAGTAGATTGGGTTAAACTGAGAAGAAAAGTTATATAAAATTTTACAAAATCGTAATTATTATCGCGTAATTCAGAAAAACGTCTGAGCCAATAAGTGCACGGAGGAGCGGAAGGCCGGACTCGGCAGCATGCAAAATGGTGTGTTTGTTGACATCTCTAGCAAACGCGTTCGCCCGCTCACCGCTCCCCGCTCCCCGCTCGCCGCTCGCCACCGTCTCTCATCGATCGATGCGTGACTCCACCTCTCGCTATCGATTTTTCAGAGATGTCAACAAACACACCATTTTGCATGCTGCCGAGTCCGGCCTTATTGGCTCAGACGTTTTTCTGAATTAGGCGATAATAATTACGATTTTGTAAAATTTTATATAACTTTTCTTCTCAGTTTAACCCAATCTACTATAATCTTTGGGGTCGTCCATATCGAATCTGACACCCTGTATACCTATATCGCGCATGGTAGAAATATCACTATACGCACATGCGCAAAATGAGATACCTTTGTACATGCTTTCCGCAGTCATTTTATATAAGCGAAATTTAGGGAGTTATCAGTCTAGTATTATATAGAAGTCTGTGGTCTATACTCAGAATCTACCTGTGCTGTATGGGTAGTATGTCATTAGTGTCTTATGGTAGTTCTGATTTTAGAATTAAGAGCCTCGGATTGGTCAAACTCAACTGTTGCGTAAAGAATATATGCGCTTGGATTATTTTTGTAGTTGTAAAGGCTGATGATCAAATCCCTTTGTTAGGCTTGCAAGAGTGTTTAACGTTAAAACTTATTAAGCGAATAGATGCAATTGAAAAAGTAATGTTTAAATCAGTTAATGATGTTGTGATTAAATATCCACAAGTATTTGATGGGCTGGGGAGGTTTCCTAATCAACATCACATAACTTTAAAAGAAAATGCCAAACCTCGTATTAGTCCCATCAGGCGTGTTCCTCAAATATTGCATGATCGTTTAAAAACAAAGTTATGTGATCTTGAGGAAAAAGGAGTCATTCGAAAGGTAGACAAGCCCTCAGAGTGGGTGCATCCGTTAGTCATAGTTGCAAAACCAAATGGTGATCTAAGGTTGTGTCTAGATCCTAAGGAGCTGAACGATACTGTACAGCGGGAGCATTTTCTGATACCATCAGTAGACGAAATTGCAGGAAGATTGAGCAATAAACAATACTTTACTGTACTTGACATGAAAGATGGGTATTGGCAGGTTGAGGTGGATAGTCCTAGTGCTGATCTGTTAACATTTGGAATACCATTTGGTCGGTATCAGTTTGTGCGTCTGGCTTTTGGCATATGTTCAGCACCCGAAGTATTTCAAAAGAAAAATTATGAAGTATTTGGTGATGTTCCGGATTCAATTATGAATCTCGGTCTGTTCGTCACCGGCGTGATGGCAGATCAGCCGGGTCAGATCGTGCAGCGCCACAGGAGCGCTGCGCGCGCATGCCCGATCGCGACGCGAGGCGACAGCGCTTCTTCACGTTCGTTACCGGCTTTTGGCTCATGGCTACCGTACCTAGTACACGCGTCGTGTAGTGCAAAAGATTCTCAAGTGCTCTTGTGGACTTTTCTCATCCGAGAATCGACTCAGTGCGAAGACGAAGTGAACTCTTCGTTGTGCGACTCATCCTGGACATTTAGATACAGCATCAACGGCAGCTCAAGCTCTCCACGCATCGCACGCCGGCGTAGCGTGGCCACGGCTCACGGGCATCGACATTCACGAGGCCGGCCATCGATTAATATAATCGAACCGTGCGAGTGATTAAGAGACTTCTCATCCCCGTTAGATCATAGACTGCTCAAACTGTAAGCTTCTTATATTTATTAAACGACCAACGGCATTTTACTCAAAACGCCAAGAGTGTTCGATCACGTGATTTCTACCCTCACAAGCGTGCATCCGTTCCCCGAGTCTCGCGCCGCAAAGTCCTCTCAGCCCTGCTTCCAACCGCAGCGGTCCAGCGAGCTCTCCCAAAAGAGATTCGCGAACAGGTGACATTAAAGGCGTAGGAGTGTACTTTGATGACATAATTGTAACGGGATCGTCGGAGGGTGAACATGACAGAAACTTACAATGTGTCTTGGAGAGGGCATTGAAATACAATATTAAGTTCAATAAATCAAAAATACAATTCAAACAAAGTAGCCTCAAGTTTATGGGACAGATGTTTACCAAAGAGGGGATTCAGACAAATGGAAAATATATCAAAGCCATTTCAGATATGCCGATCCCGGGGTCTAAACTAGAAGTTTTAAGATTTTTAGGTCTGGTTAAGTTTGTGGGGAAATTTGTTCCTAATTTATCTAAAATTACTGCACCTTTGCGCAATCTGACACGACTTGATGTGGACTGGCACTGGACGGCTGAGCATCACGAATCTGTCAAACAGCTCAAACATCTATTAACCACATCGCCTGTATTGGCATTTTTCGACTCAAAAAAGGAGATAGAAATAGAAACTGATGCATCAAAGGATGGGTTAGGCGCGAGTCTCCTACAAGAAGGAAAACCAATAGCTTTCGCTTCTAGAAGTCTGTCGAAGACAGAACAACAATATGCTCAAATTGAAAAAGAAATGTTAGCGATTCTATTTGCAGTACAAAAGTTTCATTACTTTGTTTATGGGTATCATATTAAAGTGCGGAGTGATCATAAACCACTAGAGTCTATTTTTCGAAAATCCTTGCATGCTATATCGCTAATACAAAGAATGCGATTAAAGTTACTAAATTATGATTTGACTGTTAGCTATAAGCCAGGAAAATATATGTATGTTTCAGACGCACTCTCCAGAGCATATTTAAAGCAAGCAGGCTAAGTCAAATTCTGTGATAGATTTTGCTGTTCATTGTGTAGTGAAGCGTCTGCCCGTGTCAGATGAGCGCAAGGGTCAGTTCCAACAAGCCACTAGCAGCGATCCTCAACTCAGTTCAGTTGCAAACTGCATGATAAATGGTTGGCCTAGTCAGAAATACAAAATACCGGAAAACATTAGAGTATATGTAAAACTTAAAGATAAGCTATACATGAGTGACAACTTGCTGTTTTTAGAGCACAAACTGGTAGTGCCTAGTATACTGAGAAAGGAAATGCTTGAACTGCTACACGAGGGCCATCTTGGCATAGAAAAAACAAAGTTACGTGCCAGAAAAATTTTCTATTGGCCTGGAATAAGTGGACATTGAGAATTATATAAAATGTTGCAAAGTTTGTGAGAGTCACGCTCGAAAGAATCCTAAAGAAACCTTACTGCCATACCCTCTTCCGGATAGACCCTGGGAACGTGTAGGATCGGATATTTTCACATACGCTGATAAGAGTTATGTCGTTCTCTTTAACGCCTATTCCAACTGGCTTGAACTTCTACAAATTAAAGATAAAAGCGCACAGACTGTTATACAAAGCCTAAAGACTGTATTTTCTAGGTTTGGAAGCCCAGACATGTTAGTAGCTGACAATGTACCGTACAATAGCGAAAAGTTCCGAGAATTTGCCAAAAACTGGAACTTTAATCTTATACTAAGAAGCCCTAATTTTCCGCGATCTAATGGGCTTGCTGAAAAGGCAGTATCAATTTCAAAAAATCTGTTAAAAAAGTGGTCGAAGGAGACAAAGAAGCGAACATAGAAACAGCCTTGATGAATTACAGAAACTATCCGTTAAAAAACATGGGTTACTCACCATCCCAATTACTAAACAGTAGAGTGTGTAAAACTAAAGTTCCAGTTTCTGCGAATCTTTTACAACCTGAGTTATGCAAAGGCGTAAAAAATAAACTGCAAGAAAAAAGAAACGCGAATTTAAATAATTTTAACAAAACAGCTAAAAAACTCAAGCCACTAAATAACAACTCAGATGTGACCATATTCAATCATACAATGAACAAGTGGGAGCCAGGCAAAATTGTGAAAACTAATGTTGCACCCAGGTCGTATGTTGTACAAAATTGTACTGGCAACACTATTAGAAGATAGATTTGATTTAAGACCGTCAGAGAATGCTTTTCAGATGTTACCTTCTAATGTCTATGAAGATCAATCTGAGGATAGTGTCAACCAAGATGAGGTACTTGGGTCTTCTTCTCATAGTGATGTCAATCCTAGCAAGAATAATGAAAATGTTGTGGGGAACAAGAGAGAGCATACTAAGTCGAGAGATTGTGAACCTAAGTTAGTAAATATAAGGGGAAAATCAAACATAAGTGTAAACGCCTCGCCTAAGCGTATGAATGTTAAGCAAGAAAATCCGGAAAAAGTCTGTAAGTCTAATATATTAGTTACTCGCTCAGGTCGGTCAATTAAAAAGCCTGATAAACTTAATCTATAAAGGGAAAGATGTATGATAATGTCTAGAGTCGCCACCTGGTGTCAGCGATAACACACCAAAGAGTGAGCATCTCAGACAGCAGAGAGACACACACGGTGATATAAGTAGTCCGTGACATAACGTATGTAACCCTAACCACAAGCCGAGAGTTATTGGCACGAATAAAGAATATTATTCGTTTAAACAAGCTTCAGTGAGTCATTAACAACTCATACACATACTGGTTATACTGTGGTACAGTTACTTCCTATTACACTACACCATTCAGGCTCAGATCCTAACAAGAATCTACACCTTTATTTTTCACGTGTTAATCCCACACACACATACAGGGTGTCTTAGAATTCGCGCATTCGGAATTCATAGCGTGATTATTCGTGCCAAAAAAAATAACTTTTTCCTGTGACAAAATTGTGTCTGAACATTACTTTTCCAATAAGAGCAACTTTTAGGTAACAAATAAGTGCTTTAGGTAACGCGTGAATCAGGAGCGGCACGCGCACGGCGTGCCAGCGCGTTTGAGCGTGTACGTTTCTGTCATGTTCAGACACGTTCATGACAGAAACGTTCATGTGTTTTACGTGTCTGTATTACACGGAAAAGAAGTGTGATTATCACGATGAATTATACGAGTGGAGAATATTGCGACATGTTGCTAATTTTATTATTATTATTTATTTATTTATTTATTTTTTGGAACAATAATTTCGGTTTACAATTATTCACGTCTTATCTAATCTTATTTGACTTTCAATCATTGCTTCGGTAATATTAATCGGTAATGTTAATTGCAACATATAACCTCTTATTAAGATAAGATGTGTTCAAAATAACGATACTTAGGTATCATGCATAGTTTTTATAAAAACTTTTATCAAAATAGTAAAATAGCATACACGCTCAAACGCGCTGGCACGCCGTGTGCGTGCCGCTCCTGATTCACGCGTTACCTAAAGCGCTTATTCGTTACCTTAAAGTTGCTGTTATTTGAAAAGTAATGTTCAGACACAATTTTGCCAGAGGAAAAAGTTACTTTTTTTGGCACGAATAATCACGCTATGAATTCCGAATGCGCGAATTCTGAGACACCCTGTATACACAGGAAACACCCAAGTACACAACAATTATAGAGAAATGGACGGAGAGATGTATACCGTAAATCAGAATGTAGTGCTGACATGTCACCGCCCGCTTGTTCACCGAGTTTTCTGAGAGTCTCAGCCAATGGACCACTCAGTCGTTGTAACCTCTTCCATGATTGGGCGTATTGTCGTCTGACGAGCTCGATGATCGTGCTAGTCAGCGCCAAGCCGACTAAGATGTACAAGGTACATAATAAGGTGTACTTCGGTTTCTCTAAATGAGATTAACAGACACTTTGTAATTAACACAATTACATTAAATTTGGTATAGACAGATATTAATGAATCCCAGCAAACTATAACGTAACTGTTACATAACTCAGAAACCCTGGTGAAAATAGAATTTGGAGCGTAAATCGAACGTAAGGGGAGGGTGACAGAAGCGTAAACAAAATGCGTAGGAAACGTACTTTGGAACAGCGAAGCGTAAAAGAAGCGTTTGAGGTTTTTTTTACGCTTCGCTGTTCCAAATTACGCTTCCTACATATTTCGTTCACGCTTGTGTCACTCTCCCCTTATGTTCGATTTACGCTCCAATTTTTATTTTTATCAGGGAAGCACATAAAGAGAAAAATGTTATATCTCATACATATAACAAATAGCATATTACTGATACATATATTATTACACACATATGACTATTTAAAAATGTTTTCTTTTTATACGCGTATTATTGCATTACATAAACATAATATATACTCCCACGTTATTACATAACGTATATGTAGAAATATGTAAAATATACATTAATGTTACATCCCCTACAGTAAAAAATATCTCTAAAATATTACATAAATATTCCAATATTGCAACATATTACAAATATTGCAACAATATTGTATAAATATAAAATATATGGGGCATTCTTTGTCAAGTGGGCCACCCCCTCCCCAAAATTGGTTTTACTTTGAAAATTTGTATAAGGACTTAAAATTTAGCTTAATATGTTTACTTGTATTTGCTGAGTGGCATTTCTCGAAAAATCAATATGGCGGTTAAATATGGCGATGAGAATGAGGAAAAGTAGGAAAATAATTAAATGTATTGAAGATAAAAATTATATAAAAAGTGAAAAAAATTATTCATGCCTAAAGTATACCTCACATCATTTACTTTTACAAGGTATGTTGAATTTTCGGAAAATTCGAAATGGCAAATCCAATATGGCGGATGAAATATTAAAACGTGAAAATTTGTATCGAAAAAATATGGTTGTATTCTGCGTCAAATCTAAAACAAAAATACTCTCTTGCGATTTTTCGATATAACGCATCGTTTCAAAGATAAAAATTCATGAATGTTTGGTAAAACTTGGCAAAGCTGGCAAAAGAACTGAAAAAAGGTCTCTCTGTTTAACCAGGGTTGACACTGTCATCACACTTAAAAGGTGAAGCCCACATTATTTTTTCTTTTTTCTTTTTTCTTTATGTAATGTCATGGTGTCTTTGTTAGACTCAACCGTGTAAAAATATATTGTCCACGTCGCAAACAATTGCATGAATGCCTCCCACTTTCCCGCGCGATCATCTTCTTCGATTGTCGCGACTCGTCGCTCGACCAGCCGCCCTCCCCATATAACACTAAGGTCTTGTGTAAACATCTAAAAGATATCTTATTGAAGATATCTTCAAGATATTTCTAGAAAATGTCTAAGAGATGTCTAAAAGATTTCTAAAAATTGCGACGCTTATTCTGTTTTCTTTAAATTTCTTCCGTCCTCCCGTGATACGTGGACGGACGGGTGTTGCCGTCCCGCTCTCGCTGTCGTGCGTGGGTCTCGGTCGAAGGTGCGCGCCGACGACGGGGAGTGCGGTCGCCGGGCGTGAGAAGCGCGGGATGCGGACGGATCGAGTCGTCGTCAAAAACCAAGGGGGGGAAAATGATAACGCGCCGGAAAGGAACAGGATCTCGGTAGCTCCGCGCGTACCATGCCGAAAGCCGAAGGTTCGACGCGAAAGACGAAGCTTGGGCGCCAGACGCGGTCTTTCACGCGTCACGTTACGATATCCGCGAAATCGCGCGAACGATAGGTATCGGCCTTCGTCACGGGCAGGCTAGCTCGCCTAACGGTAGAGGGGCTGGGCGGTGGTTGACACCAAACGATTCCAGAGGCTACGGGACGCACTTAATTCTTACGGCGGACGAGACACACGAAGGGAGACGTACACGAAAAGAAACTCAAAGAAAATAAGATAAATAAAATCGGGTTTAATATAAAGCGGCGTTAACAAGCCGGTTGAGTGGCCGCTATAACGGGCGGCGTCGCAAGCGAATATAATACCAGCCCCGGGATCGGGGGAGACAACTCGCCGCGATACTCTCTGCGACACGGAACAATCCGGCGCGAACTCAACGGCAGGAATTATCCGTACGCGATAAACCCTACTCGGACGACACGGACGCACTCGACAGTAATTTCCTCGCGAACGGTACGAATACCGTCGCACACGCAACACTCGGCCGGGGCGCTTCGCCCGCGAGACTGGGTACTCGGGCCGACGGATCGGCCCGTCTTACAACGACGTGCAATCTTCCGTCGGGCAGTCCCCGACGGCTAACTACGGCGAGCCCTTCGCTCGCTCCCGGCCGCGCCGGCCGCGCCGGTCGGCAGGGGATCCCGTTCAGGACGCACCGTCCTCATGAAACCCGCCACCGATACCGGCGGAAGCGGCACGGGGGATCGCAAACACTCACCCAGCCGTTCGCACTCTTTCGATCGCCGCGGCTCTACGGCGACGTACCCTCGCGCCACGCATGCACGCGACACTTCCGCGGCGTGCGTATCCCGCGTGATCTCGCGCAACGCAACCCTCGCGCCGCGAATCTCCAGATCGGCGGACAAGAATTCACGCGATCGCGAGACTCGAATCACACGCGCTCACTCGCTCACACACGCACAGATGAGACCTGTGCCCTGCAGGCTCCGGGGAACCGCGGCTGCTTGTCGCCGCTACCGGGGCACACAACGAAAATCTAAAGCCGACGGGCCGTAGCTCGGGCGACACCAAGCGCGAAAATTTCCCGGCGACGACAGAACAACCCGGGCCCGGACGCAATCGCACGGGGCGAAACGGACGGAGGACAATCTCACCGGCACCCTCGGCTCTCCCGGGTTCGTCAGGCGGCAACGGCTCGTCCTGACCCTCGGACACTCGCAAATCGGCGGTAGAGCGACGGCAGCGGCAGACCGGGGTCCTCACTCGTACAATGTCGGCAACAGGCTGCTTCCGAATTTTCCGCGATCGCGGATCGATAGTTCGGCCCCCCCCCCGCGGCTGCTCACGCGAGGCGCGTGCCCCGCGGCCAATCGCGCGACGACACGCGACAACGCCGGCAGCGATATTTTCCAGACCGGGCGCAGGTGCCCGCGGTATCG
>NW_011966612.1:3291-10484 GCF_000949405.1 Vollenhovia emeryi | reverse complement strand
CCAAATTTTCTCGCTGCGTTCCCTCGATAGGGCTGTCGCAGCGGCTCCCCCGCTGACGCCCCTCAGGTAGAGTGCCACGGGCCCTGGGCCCCTTCCTCCCGGCTCGCTGCTCCGCGCACTCCGCTCTCGCTCCGCACGCCTTTCCACCGTGCTCGCCGCGGAATTTGTTCGTTAGCCGGGCCTCTCGTCTCTCCTCTGCCCTCGCGTCCATCCGTACTCACACGCTCGTATTCATCATAACAAAAAAAACAAATAATCAGTAACAACGTCGGAACGACAGAATCTCTAACGGTCGCCTCTCTGGAGACTGCGGCACGGTTTCCCCTAATCTCGGCCTGTTGCCTTGAGGGAGGAACCCGGTGGACGCGCACGCGGGACGGCAACGTCACAAAATATATCTTCAAGATATTTCTAAAAGATGTCTAAAAGATGTCTAAAACATTTCTAAAAATATATCTTCAAGATATTTCTAGAAGATATCTAAAAGATGTCTAAAAGACATCTTAAAAGATATCTTTTAAATATTTATAATAGACATATTAAAGATATCTAAATAAATGAGTTATACATTAATACTTAAATAATGTGTTACGTACATTGATATATTATTATTTAAAATACGCGGAATTCTATTAATCTAGTGTATATGCCATTTTTATATTTCCGATCCAGAATTCACCACGCTCGCCGCGTTCGTCGCGTACTTTCTTTCTGTTACTGCCAGTTACTGCGAGTCAACGGCTGCGGTCAAACTGCCGCTATAAGTGCTTCGAAGTGTTCTTTTTTTCCTTTCTTTCAATAAAGATAAAAGGAGAAGAGAAACGCTTTGAAGTATGTGTACCGGCAGCTTGAACGCAGCTAACACGTGCTGCATACCGCGAAAAAAAGTATGTGACCTGATAGGTTAGGAAATGTGTCTTACTGTTTGGGAAATTTCCTCACATTCGAATCTCGTCATGAGATCGAATGATCGCGAAATCTCCGTGAGCGCTGCGAGTGGATCGGGGGGTGAGAAAGGACGTGCAACGTGGCGAGAATGACTACAATTCCGTTTCTTAAAATGAGTTGACTGTTTAATCGTATGTACACTATGTACAGTTGAGAGTCACTTAGGCGTATGATTTGAGGTGAGCGAGTCCGTCGAGCTCTCTTGTTCGCACAAGACCGTCGGGGATGTGCCGCCCGTTGAGCCGGTGGCCGGCTACAAGCGAGCGTGCACGTACAAAGTGAGAGGCCTTTGTGCAGAACACCGATGCACTCGATTTGTGCACTTAACTTATGAGTCTGTTCCTGGGTGAGCACTAATTGTCAATGTGAGCTAACAAGCACTGATTGTGAGATAGAACTTGTTCCCGTGAGCGCGAGCGCGATACTTTTGTCAGCCGATGCGAACTTTTCCACAACTTACGACGACTTCTCTTGCCCGACTACTGAGCTTTCTGAGCTTGCGCGCAAGCCCGGGAGCCAATTCCACGTGCCCGTCACGCGCCTTGTTACACGGTCGCGCGGTCGTGCACGCGGTCCCACTGGGCCTTACGAATAACCGTGAGATGGCGAGGGCAGTACAAATGAGATGACTGGAGGAATCTCAAACACTTACAAATGCAAAAATATTAGCAAAAGTGACGCAAGACAGACGTGATCGAATTGCCATGCTTATTGTGAATAATAATTCTTTTCCAGGAAGTGCCATAAGTGCTGCTCGAAGTAGAGCTGTTAGTGAATCGGAAATTGTTGCTGACTCTAAACAAAATAGCTTCGAGCAAATGTATACTGTGTAAACGTGCAATAGCCTATTTAAATAGCGCGCGGCTCCTTGCTTCGCCGCCATCTTGCCAGCGTCTGCGCGCGCTGCGGCTACTAAGCATCACATTGGTCGCTTGAGATCCTAACCGATCACGTGTGTGTGGTCCGCGCGGCTCGTGCCGGCAAGCACCAAATGTTCCGTTTGGGACGCCGAGTGGTGCACACCACGGTCTTACATACAGGTCTTACAACTCATATGGTGGGGGTAAGTCGAATTTTTAAGCCAAAAATCGTTCGTCTCTTGGCCAGTGATTTCTATATCTGTGTCTCTGTCCTACTACCGCTGTACTACAGCATCGCAGCCTCGTGGCCAAGAGATGAACGATTTTTGGCTGAGTTGCAAGACCTGTATGTAAGACCATGGTGTAGTGCTGTTCGTGAGCGGCCTTTGGTCGCACGGTCGCATAGGAAGGGGATGACGCACACAAGCGAGCGACCGTGTCCGTGTGCGCACAGACACGGTCGCTCGCTTGTGTGCGTCATCCCCTCCCTATGCGACCGTGCGACCAAAGGCCGTTCACGGACAGCACTGCCATGGTGCACACGTCTTCTGACCGAGGAAAAAATTTTTGATCCTGCGGGGTTGCGTCATCCCGCGCGCACGCGGCCTGGTTGCCGGGTCATTGCAGTATATAAACTTCAGATAACCCAATAAGAAATGATTCGTCGATCGACGTCGAAACGACGTCGATCGGCGAATCATTTCTCACTGGGAATGTATTGTACTCTAATCGACATTGTGGAGACCATTAAGACTACCGGTTCGTCGTGGCCGCGTCAGCTCACGCTGTAGGAGCTGGGAGCAAAAAAAAACCCGAAGAAGAAGAAGAAGCGCACCCATCAATGGCCGGCCCGCCGACGGAGTCAGTTTGTGAAATTTATTAAATTTCTATCCGGCGAATTTAACGCGATACATGTCCTCTCTTTTCGATGATGGATAATCCGAGAAAGAGCTCTCAAATCGCGAGTCGATTTTTATCCTTGCTGATTCGGGCTGTGAGCCCAGTTTGATCTTATTTGAGATACAATATTGGAATATACAGGGTGTCGGATTCGATATGGACGACTCCAAAGATTATAGTAGATTGGGTTAAACTGAGAAGAAAAGTTATATACCATTTTACAAAATCCGTAATTATTATCGCATTATTAAGAAAAACGTCTGAGCCAATAAGTGCACGGAGGAGCTGAAGGCCGGACTCGGCAGACATGCAAAATGGTGTATTATTCTCCTACCACCAGAAAAACTTTTTCGGCGCGTTGTCATATGTTGCGCGTTCTCTCGCTGCACGCCGTTCGCCCGCTCACCGCTCCCCGCTCGCCCCCGTCTCTCATCGATCGATGCGTGACTCTACCTCTCGCTATCGATTCTTGAGAGATGTCAACAAACACACCATTTTGCATGTCTGTCGAGTCCGGCCTTCCGCTCCTCCGTGCACTTATTGGCTCAGACGTTTTTCTTAATAATGCGATAATAATTACGGATTTTGTAAAATGGTATATAACTTTTCTTCTCAGTTTAACCCAATCTACTATAATCTTTGGAGTCGTCCATATCGAATCCGACATCCTGTATATTTGCAAAATCATAAAGAAGATTTAACTTTTATAGAAGGTGCTATAGCATTTCACACAGTTAATCACCATATGTCTTTCAATTCATTAGATTGTACAAATGCCTTGAACAAGGAATTGTTCTTAGATTCAAATACGGCAAAAAAGGTATCATGCAATCGCACTAAAGCAACTGCAATAGTGAACAATGTACTGGCTCCTTTGTCAACCGCTGAACTTATCAATAACTTCCAAAATATTGCATTTGTAAGCGTGTCTGTTGATGCTAGTAATCACGGAAGCATCAAATTATTTCCAATTATTATTCAGTACTTTGATTATCGAGCAAATGAAATCACCTCAAAGCTGTTAGAAATAGAAACTGCTACAAATGAAATTGTAACGGAGGCGACCGGGGAGGCGCGGCCGGTAACAAGAATCCGGAATTCCGAGAGCGAGAGAGAAAGAAATAGAGGCGCGGCTGTTAGAGAGAGACGGCGCTACCAGCTGTGGCTGGAAAATCGATAACGCGCGGTTGCCGCGTCGGCGGCAGCCGGCAATGCCGCGCCTGCCCCCGCCGCCTCTCCCCGCGCGCCTGCATCCGGGGGGTATAAAAGCCCCTCCGGAGCAGGCGCTTTAACTCAGTTTTGCCTCGGAGCTCCGAGCGACAACACCGGGCAGCGGGTACCTCCGCTGCAGGTATAAGCTGGGGTGAATGGGTGCTCCTGTCTTCGGCTATATACCATTCCGGAGCACACAGCGGAGGCTCTACTCCGTCGTGGGCCCCGTCCCGCAGTAGCGTACGCCTAACGGGGTGCTCCTCGGTGTACACATGCTACCAATCTTTCCCGTACCGGTCTCCTGTATCCGTCCTGACTCCGTTTCCCCCGTGACAGCGGGTACCGCCGCGGTTCGCGGGGAGGGAGTAATTCCACAGTAGCGTACACCTAACGGGGTGCTCCTCGGTGTACAATCACTACTGGAAAAATACACACATAACGAGGCGCTGCTCGGGCGTGTTCCTGTCCTGACCTGATCCTTTTCCTGATTCCTGACCGGTGTAGAACTCAGGGGGGTAATATTCGGGTGGGAAGAGAGATTCCTGATTACTTTAGTATTAAGCTTCGTAGCGTTCATCCCGTCATTTTTCTTCCTTCCAGAAGACTTGAGGATCCGGTAACTAACGTCCTCCCCGACCGTTCCGGCGTTAGCAGTCTTTAGTAATAGCCTATTCCGATCCGTTTGCATATTATCCATATTTTATATCACTTTTATATTCCTTGTTCTCGCGACATTTTGTATTCACCTCCGATTACTCCGACCGGCCGCATTATCTTGTATCCTGTGTTCCGATCCGACCGCGTACTCCGGTACATTATTATAATCCCGTTAATCATCATCCTTTTCTTTCCATTGTATTTAATCACAGGGCGGACCCATTGTACCTACTAATCCTTTTCGTTCCATTGTATTTAACCACAGGGCGGACCCATTGTAATTATCTCGATTCCACTGTATTTATCCATGAATAAACCTCGTTCCTATCGTATTCTACCAAGTTAGATACTTGTACGATTTATTCCCGATCCTTCCAGGCGATTACCGCACTGAGCGAATTAAGATCTACGCCTCCCTTCCTCCCGACGGCCCTGGAGCTGAGCATATTCGGCAAACAGGAGGAACGGAGGATTCCTTTTCTTTCCGACACACAGCACGTCAAACACCGACCGAAAGAACGCTAGCTCTTCCGACCGAATAATCGGAACCGCGTGTCTGATATTACTTTCCGCGGAGTAATAACATATTTCGGAGTCCCGTCCGAAAGTCAGTACCGGGAAGAGCGTAAAAAAGCTTCGTCACAAAATATCTGATACAATTACTGGCTTGATTATAAAACAACTTAAAAAATTCGATATTCTATCCAAATGTATTGCATTGTCCGGAGACAACTGCAAGACAAATTTCGGCGGACAACGATCAGGAAGAAACAATGTTTTCACCAAATTAAAATCACAATTACAAAGTAATATTATAGGTGTAGGTTGTTCAGCGCATATTATCAACAATGCTGTTCAACATGGGTGTGACATGTTACCTCTGGACGTGGAATCTATTATACTGAAAATTTATAACTATTTCTCAATTTATACTGTACGGACTGAAACCTGGAAAGAATTCTGTGCTGAGGCAGATATCCAAGATAGACAGTTATTGTATCATTAAAAAACTCTGTGGTTAAGTTTGTTCCCGGCGATTGAACGAATTCTTCAACTTTATGAGCCCTTGAGAGATTACTTTGAACACGTAGAGATACCACCAGTTCTGATAAAAAAATGCTTTGAAAATGAATTATCAGAATCCTACATGTTCCTCATCCACTCGACTATGAATATATTCCATAAAAGTATCGAAAAATTAGAAAAAAGTGACAATCCCATTATCGAAACAAAAAAATACTGCTATCTATCATTAAAAACTTGGAAGACAGAATACCAAATAATTTCATACCGATTAAGATTAAAAATGTTTTTAAAAAGTTCTCAGGTACAGATATAAAAAAAGATTTTCTAAAAATTTCTACATCATTTTACAAAGAAATAATAGAATATATCCAAGGCTGGATTGAACCCTTAAACGAGTTCAATGCATTCGAATGGATGGACTTGGCAACTGAAAATATTACATGGAGCGGTGTTCAATCTTGCATTTTATTTTTAAATGAAAAAAATATAATAGATGATGCCAAACTGTTTGATCAATGGATGAATTTAAAGACATTCTGTCAAGAGCTCACTGAAGAAGATAAAAAATGGAATATGAACGAATTATGGCTGAATTTGTTCAAAACGCCTCATGCTTATATTTATGTCGAACTACTCAAAATCGCGCAGTATTTTTTTAGCATTCCTGCTCACAACGCTTCCGTTGAAAGAATATTTTCTTTAATAACAACTCAGTGGACTAAGGGACGTAATGCTTTGGAATTAAATACTGTTTCTTCATTAATAAAGGTAAAATATAATTTTAAAGACTTAAAGTGCTCTGAATTTTATAAATTTCTTCTAACGAAAAAAGAAGTTCTAAGTGCAATTGGAAAGACTGAAAAAGATCAGAAAAATTTATAAATACGTTCATAAATAATATTAATAATTATTTTTAAAAATCATTTGAATTTGAGTTGATTTTATTTAATATGAAAATAAGAACAAGATAGATTTAAGATAGCATTTTCATTTTCTTTTCTGTGATAACATCAGTCATTTGAATTTAGGTTGATTTTATTTATTATAATAATATTTGTTTTTCTTTTTAGTGATAATCTCAACCATTTAAGTTTGAGTTTATTTTATTTATTACTAGCATGCCCCGCGGCTTCGCTCGCGAGCTCTCGCGTGGCTCTCGATATTTTTTAAATATAATTTTTTCTACTTCTTTTTTTAACGTGGGGAAAAACCTTCCTAGGTTCCTTTGAACCTGGAGCTTTGCGAGCCACCTTGCCAGAGCCGCAAGCAGGGCGGGAGTGAGAGCGGCCAAGCTTGGCCGGCTCCTCCCCCAACCTTGACGGCCCGGACGGCAAGGTGCGTCGACTGTACGCCAATACGGTTAAGTCCGTGGCGCTCTACGGGGCCCCAGTTTGGGCCCCAAAACTCGCGGCATCGCGGCGCGCGCGCGCTCAGATGGCGCGTGCGTTTCGCCCGATAGTCGCGAGGATCTGTAGGGCGTACCGGACCGTGGCGTACAACGCGGCGGCGGTGATCGCTGGTCTCCCCCCGATGGAGTACGCGGCGGAGGAACATAGTAACATGTTCCTCGAAAGCCGCGACTCCGAGGGG
>NW_011966612.1:0-2645 GCF_000949405.1 Vollenhovia emeryi | reverse complement strand
GTGTGGTTTTAGTGCGGTAAGCCCAGCGGTCGCAATGTCAGCGACCGCACCCGATCGCCATTAGGGGGGCAGTCCCACATAACCCGGGCCACTTAATGTAAACTCCCTTCCCGGAGGGGGGCCCGGGTATCCATAAAGGATTTCCACACGTTAAAAAAAAGGTTCCTTTGAACCTAGGATGTAGCGAGAGCCTCGCGTGATACCGCAAACGAAGCCACGGGACGAGAGAAAAAAAGAGATAGAGAAAGAGAGCAAGAGAGACCCACCTGCCCGGACCGGTCCTCGGTTCGAGTAGCTTAAACAAAATAGTTCTCGGCGAAGAATGACGTGATACTCGATTGCTTTCTGTTAAGACATTTTCGTAATCCGCAAATCTCAAGCGAGATTCCTATACCCCGGCACGTGTTCTATGAGTGTCTCTCTTCTCTCTTATTCTCTCTCACACTCTGATATTTTGTCTTTTTCCCTTTTTCCCTTTGTACGCACGCACGCACGCACGCCTGCACACATATATACAGGGTGTTTGATAAAAATGTCGCCAATTGAAAAATAGTGGTAAATTAGGTTAAACTTAGAAATAAAGTTATATGCTGCGTTGCAAAATTCGCAATAGTTATCGAGTAATTAATTTATACATCTAAGCGAATGAGGACGCATAATACGGTAGGCTGGACTTGGAAACCATGTAAGATTATCGATCTATGAGCTTGAGCCGGAGCCACGCGCGAGATACAACGCGTTGGAAAAAAACAGTGATCTCGTCCGGGAGCGCGGGACGGGCGGCGAGCGTTGCGGCGAGCGCGAGCGACGGGCGACTCGAGCCATAAACATATATCGCCTAAAAAATTATTTATTCTCCTCTTGTCTAAAAAATTTTTTCTATTGCAGGAAAATGATGCGCTATCATTTCCACATCACCTTGCGATTTCTATTTTCATTTGATTGCGTACGCTGTATCAACATTCGCAATTCTCGTTGTATACTACTGTTACGTTTGCGATTTGCTGGCCGCGTTCGTTCGGCGGGCGGACGCACCCGTTTGTATTTTCTCGTATGTTTTCTCGCTCCTTTCGTTCTTTCGCGAAACCGAACGAGCGACTGCTGGGGTCGGTCGCGCGGCTCGACGCGCGAATTTTCGCGTTTTTACGCGGCGCGTACCGCGGGCACGGCGACGCGTGCCCGTGCCTCGGTTGTGCTCGCGAGTGCGTGTTTGCGTGTGTGCGCGTATGTAGGACGCTGCTGTAAGCGCGCGCGCGCGCGTGACCGCGGAACATACGGCGAACGATCGTACGTGTGCGCGAAGAATAATAGCGAGAAAGAAGAGAAGGGAAGGAGGAAAGCTGTCGGAAGGACTTGTTTCCCTCCGCGGCGATTGTGCGCGGTTTTCGATATGTACGCCCGAGGATGCAACTCACGGGAGAGGTGGAAGGAGGGATTCGCTCTTCGCGCAGGGCCGAGCGGATGCAGTGCGGGAAGGGCGATTCCAGGTAAGATGATTCGTAAAGCCTTTATGTAGCCTGATTCGCGCGGCTTTATTGACTCCCTCAATATTAATCGTATTTTCGTCGTCAGGTTTTCTATGGCGCGTACGACGGGCCCACGAGTCGGGGCCGGGGGAGCCGAACAACCAGTGGAGTCCTCAGGGCTAGCGACGGCCGAGTCAGCTCGCGGGAGAGGGCCTCGCGGGCCTAGTGAATAATTTCCCGGCTGTAGGAAGCGGGACACGCGCGGGATCGGGGGCGAGAAGGTCCGCGCCCGCGGCGTGGTGCGCGAGCCGCCAAGATCCCCGGGAGTCGGGCCGGAGAATACGGCCAGGTCGAAGGTCCCGTGCTTCGAATACTCGCTGGCCAGTCGCTTAATCTGGACCTTCCGGCCTCCTCGGCGAGAACGACGCGGCTTTCCCATGGCTGGACATGGTGAATGATTATTCGAAGAAGCCCGGTCGGAGACAAAGAGTTCACGAGATTTACACGGTATCACACGGAGGGACTGCACAGAAGGCGGGAAGACGGGGATCGACAAGAAGACCGGACGGCAGGAAGGGAAGACGGCAAGAACGCGCGGGAGCGCGCTCAGACCGCGTACGAGGGCGGCTGCTGCGCCCAGACGCGTGAAGTTAGCCCCCCAACATTGAAAAAAAAAGTTTCTACAGCCCATTCAATTGCTCATCGTACGCACATGTAGGCACATTTCGATTTTTCGTTTGCACCCTCCTAATAAAAAAGTTATTAATAAAACAATTTTGGCGGGGCCAACTTCACACTAGCCCCCAACCATGAGCAAATTAGATCGGACTAGACTAAATCGATAGATTTTCGTTTGCACATTCCGAAACAGGTCGATTTCTCGTTTGCGCCCTCTTGGTTAAAAAGTTATTAACAATTAAAGTATCGAGAGCGGTCGACGGCGGTAGATAAGATCGAAACGCAGATAAAGCGTTCTAAATGACGCTATTCGATAGGTTTTCGTTTGCACATCCCTAGTTGAAAAGTTATTGATAAATAAATGTTGGGGGGCTAACTGTAGAATTGTGCCGATAGTCTCCAGTCGATAGTGAGTAATAGGAATCCGAAGGAATAAAACTCTGTTAGAATACAAAATTAACGTCCTGTTTATTCAAGAGAAGGTACGGATGACTGACAATG
>NW_011966611.1:22868-28775 GCF_000949405.1 Vollenhovia emeryi | reverse complement strand
CTGCGTTTCAGAGACGGGTATTCACCGGTGCGGTAATCAATTTCCGTTATATCGAGCCTAGAAAATTTCTCGAAGACGTCAGAGACACGGTGATGGAGAAGGCACGCGACAATGTGGAAAGACATAACTGTGTGAAGGTCAACATGGTATTCAATGGAAAATTTGTTGCGTTCGAAAAGACCGCTATAAAGAGCATTGTCACGAAAAATCGACAGCTGTTGCGCACTGCAGATCTGGGCGAATGGTACGATACGGTGATGGAGACGATATTGGCAAAATTGGAGGAGTTTCAGGAACGCGACAGCGGGTGGGCGCTGTCGCGTATTCTGAATGTAATGATCAATGTAAATATGTGTAATCCTATGCGCGCGGGATGTTGGATGGAAATGCCGCTACAGGTACAAAAGAAGAAAGCGGTCGTGAACGTACGATCGAGGGATAACGCATGTTTTGCGCGGGCTGTGGTCGCGGGTATGTATCCTACCATGACGAATGCGACGAGATGGAGTCAGTATCCTGATTATCAAACGGTGCTAAGGCTGGATGGAATAACCTTTCCTATGCATCTGCGATAAATCAACAAATTCGAACGGCTAAACGATATATCAGTCAACGTGTTTACCACTAGGGAGGACAAACCGGATGGAGCGATCGTTCCGCTGTTTCTTACCGAACGCAAACGAGATGTTCATGTAAATCTTTTCTATGTATCAAATCCGCGATACGGCTTACAGTTTGGCCATTTTGCATGGATAAGGAATCTTTCGCGATTGGTCGGGAGTCAGGTTATCAAAAAACGAAACAAGAAGTACATTTGTGAGCGGTAAGTATTACGAGAGAGAGAGAGAGATATTACATGTAAAGTGTGCAATAACTACAATATATAAATTACTTTCAGATGTCTGCATTACTTTCACTCCAGTGAAGGATTGTCTAAGCACATGGTGGATTGCGAAAGGATGAATGACTGTGCGATCATTCTTCCGAACGAGGACAACAAGTGGCTCAGCTTTCGTCACTACGATCGAAAAGAGAGACTTCCGTACGTGGTATACGCAGATTTGGAGTGCATCTTGGAGAAGGAGCGAGAGGAGAGCGAGTGTGTATCGCGAAGTGTATTTGCCTATCAACATCATACAGTGTTTAGCGTTGGCTATTATGTGCGTTGTGTGCGGGAGGGGGAGGAGACGACGTACAAATCGTATCGCGGTGAGGACTGCGTGGCGTGGTTCGCGCGGGAATTGAACGATCTTGCGCATCGCGCGAGGCGAACTCTGACCGCGGTTGTGAGTATGATGTCGCTTACGTTAGATGAGATGCGTAGTTTTTGGAACGCGGAACGTTGTCACATATGCAGAGAGCCATTCCAGCCGAGTGATCAGCGCGTTCGCGACCACTGTCACATAACTGGACGTTACAGGGGTCCGGCTCATGTGCGTTGCAATATAAATTTTAACAATTCCTTCGTAATTCCGGTGTTTTTTCACAATCTTTCGGGTTACGATGCGCATTTCATTATCGAAGAGATTGCCAACGGTTTCGAGGGTAAAGTGGAATTGTTACCGTTGACCAAAGAAACGTACATTTCGTTTACGAAACACGTTCAGGGAACGTCGTCGGGAAAGGGACACAATTGTGTGAAGCTGCGATTTGTAGACTCGTGTAAGTTTTTAAGCGCCAGTCTCGCGCAATTGGTGTCGTATCTGAACAAGAACGAACTGCGAATAACACGGTCAGCGTTCTCGAATCTCAACGACGACGATTTCGAGATGCTCACGCGCAAGGGTGTGTTTCCGTATGAGTACGTCGATAGCGTCGATCGGTTACGCGAGACAGAATTACCGCCCCGCGAGGCCTTTTACAGTTCGTTGACTGGCGAGAACGTCAGCGATAACGACTACGAGCACGCGGTCACTGTGTGGCGACGTTTCCGCATCGGTAATCTTGGCGAGTATAGTGACTTATATTTGAAAACGGACGTTTTACTGTTGGCAGATGTGTTTGAGAATTTTCGCGACAAATGCATGCGGAGTTACGATTTGGATCCCGCTCATTATTACACGTTACCAGGGTACACGTGGGATGCGATGCTAAAATACACAGGTGTGCGATTCGAACTGCTGACTGACATTGATATGCTCCTTTTTGTGGAACGCGGTGTACGCGGTGGTCTGAGTCAGTGCTCTCACAGATACGCGCGAGCCAACAATAAGTATCTTCCGTCGCACGATCCGTTAGAAGCATCGACGTATCTTATGTACTATGACGTCAATAATTTGTACGGATGGGCTATGCGTGAATCATTGCCGTACGCGCAGTTTCAATGGGTCGATGACACCAATGCGGAAAGTCTAGATGTAATGGCTGTGACTGCAGATTCCGATATCGGTTACATTCTTGAGGTGGATCTTTCGTATCCGCGCGAACTCCACGAGGCTCACGCGGATCTTCCATTTTGTCCGTTGCGCGCTGCACCTCCAGGCAAGGTCACCGACAAACTATTAGCGACGCTTTACGATAAGTCGCGTTACGTTATACACTATCGCAATTTGCAGCAATGTTTGCGTCATGGGATGCGTTTACTTAAAATTCATCGCGTTTTACGATTTGCACAATCGCCGTGGCTGCGCGGATACATCGAATTGAATACGAGGTTTAGAATCGGTGCGAATAATGAATTCGAGAGAACTATGTATAAGCTTATGAATAACGCGGTGTACGGTAAGACCATGGAAAATGTGCGCGAGCACGTTGACGTGCGTCTTGTGACGTGTTGGGATGGTATGGCGGTATGGCGCAGAAGCGCTAATTGCTAGGCCGAATTTTCACAGTAAAAGCGTGTTTTCCGAAGATCTGATGGCCGTTGAGTTACGAAAAGTCGAAGTGATGCTCAACAAACCGATATACGTTGGCATGGCCATCTTGGAGATAGCGAAAACGCGATTGTACGCGTTTCATTACGAATACATGGTGCCGCTATACCACGGTTTGTGTCGAATATTGTACACGGACACGGACAGTCTGATCTACTTTGTAGCATGCGACGACATTTATAGGGATATGAAACGTTACATCGAAAGATTCGACACGAGCGACTACGCCGAGAACAACGTGTTCGGTATGCCGCGCGCGAATAAGAGCGTTCCGGGTCTGATGAAAGATGAGAATCGTGGCGCGATTATGGTAGAATTCGTAGGGTTGAGAGCGAAGATGTATGCCGCGAGGGTGCTCGGACAGAGTGATACGAAAAGGGTGAAGGGCGTAAAGAGAAACGTAGTCGAGAGAACGATAACGTTCGACGATTTCACGCGAACGTTGCGCGATATGACGGAGCAATCCAGATCGCAATACTGTGTGCGTTCGCGACTGCACGAAGTGTATACTGTGTCTGAAACGAAACTCGCTCTCAGTCCTCACGACGACAAGCGATACGTCGTGCCCGAATCGTACGACACGTTGCCGTGGGGACATTACAGGGTGCCGCAACATGACTAATACTATATGTGAAAACCTTTATTGCATACCAATAAATAAAATACAGTGTTACAATATTCCTGTCTTGTGTATCCACGAGTTGTGTGAAGTATCTATTCCTAGCCACTTTACGTACGCCTCGTTGCCTTTTCTACGTAGAACCTTCTCCACTAGATAAACGTCGGGGTTGGCGACTCGTGACAATTCGTGCTCGTAGAAACCTCCAGCTATTGGTTCTCCGCGATAATCTTTCAGTAGATACGTTACAGGATTTGTCAGCTGTACCTTGGCGATGCGAAACACTTCTGTAGTCCAGTTAGGTGTGTAGCCTTTTTCGAATATCGTTTTGAATTTGTTCACGCGCACCGCATCGTCGATCCTGAATCGTCCTGGAGCGGCTATCTTCATTCGACTGTACACCGTTTTCAAGAGTTTTTCGGCAGCAGCAGGCGTCACGTCTACAGGTCGCATACGGATCGTTCGATGTACGCGACGATTGTATTTCGATAACAGATTCGACAGGTCATTGATCCACACGTACGATCCGTTGAGCGTGAACATCTTCCACATGTCGTTCTTGAGCGTACGATTGAATCGTTCCACCACCGAGGCCTTCATCACGGAATACGTAGAGTAATGGTTGATGCGACATTGTTGCAATACTTCTCGCACGTCGGCGTTGTAGAATTCCTTCCCCTTGTCCGTTTGCAAATTTGTCGGACACCGCTTGCTCTCACGAAACAGTCGGGAGAGGGATGCAGCCACTTCCTTTCCACTTTTGCTTTTGAGTGGCACAGCCCACGCATACTTGCTCAACACATCGATGATTGTCAGTATGTACTTGTGATTCTTATTGAATCTCGAGTACGGTTGCATTTCCACCACATCGGCCTGCCACAAATCGTCGTATCCTCGCACTATGACACGTCGGCGTGGAAAGTTCTTCCGCGCCGGAGCATGCAATTCCTCCACGAGTATTCGTTTTTCGATGCTCATCGTCTTCTTTGTTTGTGGTATATAGTTGTATGCGTTATTTCGGTTGTAAAAGATCGTGAAGTTCCTTTAAGCAAGGATGGTCTCCGTGCTCCTGCTGAGTGGCAAGTTGCAACACTGTTATCAATTCTCTCACAGCGTTTTGCAGAATAAGTAACTGTCCGTTGTGCGAGGCACTTTCTCTTTGCAGATTCGATATTGTATTATCAACATCGACGACGGTCATATCTATGTCGGGCGTTTTTCCTTTTAACTCTTGTATCGTTCTATTGTACGTATCAAACTGTGATTGGATGAATTCGTCTCTTTTTGCAACATCGTTCGAATGCGTTTGTTTCCAGGTTTGTATATTGCTTAGTATAGTTTTTAATTCTCCTAGTTTTGTGTTATGCTGCTGTATTGCCCATCGGTGTCTGCCGTCGCTATCCTCGAGTCGTAGTATCAATGTTTCCACCTCTTTCGTAATTTTGTCACCGAGGGTTCTTTTCACTTCGTGCAATGTTTGTTCTTGCAGTTCCACAAGTTTTCGAGTACTCGCGATTTGTATCACGCTTTGTCGTAGCAGTTCATCCAATAACCGTATACTTTGGTTCACTGTAGACTGGTTGCTCTCTAACGTTGTTTGTATATCTCCGATCCTCTTTTCGAATGTCTTCGCGCTCTCTTCCACTCGATGTGAGAGCGCGCGAAGCGTGGTATCCACGTAATTTTTACTCGTCGCGTCGTTCGCGTGATGAGGTTCGCCTATGCGTTGTAATGTACGTGAGCGTCCGTCGTATTCACCATTAGTGTTTAGCCTTAACGTATTGTCGAGCACGTATTTCCGCAAGGACACGATCGATGAACGCGCTTCGTTCAGAGCGATCGCATCGTCGTCGTGTCTCTCACGAGACATGCCAAATTTGTTAACAGACATGACGCCCTCGAATGCGCGAACCGTACTGCTGACACAATCGGTGAAAACGGATTAATTTATAATGAATCCAGCCTCGCGAAGCTCTTCGAGTATCGATAGAATTTCGTTGTCGTGAGCGGTGTTGCCGGCGAGACGAGATGAATCGAGCAATCGAAGACGATTTGCCAATTCGTTAGGATCGTCCCAGTGAACGTAATCTACTGTGTTATCAGTTACTCGCATGGCTGACGGGACGCGGGTCGCACCCGCGCCTCTTTTCTTATCACCGCGAATGAGCGGATAATCATACTGTACTTGTAACCCTTATTACCCAGTATCGGCATACTTGCGCTGCGACCACGTCTGTGCGCGTTTGTCGCCAGTAGTATACTTTTGTACGTTTGCAAATCGTTATCGGTGTATAAGAGGTCGTTGGGCAGTCGTCGAAAAATCAATTCGTACAGACCAGGAGTACCGACGTATCTCGTTCCATCGATGATCATGGAATCGTCCTTGTTCACGTCGAATCGCTTGTCACCGAGTTT
>NW_011966611.1:17507-21526 GCF_000949405.1 Vollenhovia emeryi | reverse complement strand
CCAATAGGCTTATCAACACGTTAGTTTTACCGCAATTGGATGGTCCGCAGATAATGCAGCGTATTGTGTTAGGCAACAAGGATCCGTGTCTGCGCGTTTTCTCTGCTACCTCCGACATCGATCGCGTTCTACGGTCAAGATTGTGCACCCCAATCGTTGGTACTCGCGACACGAATCGCATTGTGTCGTTCACACGTAGTACTGCGCGCCTGCGCAGCGATTCGCTCTAGTTTATACAGGACCGGTTCGTCGGTTAGTCGTTCTATTTATACACGGCCGATTCGACAATTCGCACACAGTCGTCACGATGTTGCTGGCATTGCTGGACAGGCGCGATATTCTCGAGTGGTCTCCCGAACAGTTACGTTTCGTGTCGAAACACGTTCTGCTACGCTACTTTGGCAACTACGTGGACCGATTGTGGGATAAACTGGACGTTACGTTGAAAGCCGATCCCGAGGTGCAAGGGTATCGCGCGTGTCGCAAGCATTACAATCAATCCTGGCAAGACACACACATTGACGGTCCACCACCGCTCGTGAAGGATTGCGCTCAATGTCAAAGCGTGCAAAACGTATAGGCGCTGGTCTGTTGAACAAAGCGATAAACGCGCTTCCGTTCGAACTGCACGTGCCCGGTTATCAGTTTTGTGGACCTGGAACTCGTCTAGACGAACGATTGCAGCGCGGTGAGCGAGGGGTGAATCCGTTAGACGCGGCGTGTCGCGAGCACGACATTGCGTATTCGCGAAGCAACAACCTTGTCGATCGTCACGCTGCCGATCGAGTCCTCGCTGAGAAAGCGCGCGATCGTATCACAGCGAGAAACGCGACCCTTGGTGAGAGAGCCGCGGCGACCGCTGTATGGGGTGCTATGAAGGTAAAAACGAAATTGGGAATGGGTATGAAAAAGAAGAGAGGAAGGAAGAGGAGGAAAAGAGTATTGCCAACGGCGAAACGCGGAGGCTTGTTGCCCATTCTGCCGATACTAGGGGTCCTTGGGTCTTTGATTGGTGGAGCCGCTGGTGTAGCGAAGGCCGTGAACGACAATAAAGCCGCGCGACGCCAGTTAGAGGAGCTTCAACGTCACAATCGAAGGATGGAGGGTCGCGGACTGTACCTCGCACCGTACAAAAAATACGGAGGTGGTAGTGGTAGGAAACATAAAAAAAAAAAAAAACGTGGACGGAGACGCTAAAGGCGCTCGATTTACCGATGTATGACGTCACGACGAACGAACAATTGAGTCGAGCGGCGCGTAAACTACACATACCTCACTTTCGAGGCGTGTTTATGCGCGACGATTTACCCGTGAAAGTGCGACGTGAGGAATGCGGTATCGTGAATCTCGATAACACGGCGGGCCCGGGTACGCATTGGGTTGCATATACGAAACAGGCGAACGATGCTGTGTACTTTGACAGTTTTGGAAATCTTCGACCTCCGCGAGAACTCGCGCGCTATCTAAAGGCCGTCAACGTATCGTACAATCATCGGACGTATCAAACGTTCAGTCAAACTTTCTGCGGTCAGTTGTGCTTGAAGTTTCTATACGAATTCGATTGGACGACACACACACAAAAAACAACAAAACCGTAACTCCATTCGAAATAAATCTCAGTCGACTCTCGACCGTCATGTCGCTGACGCTCACGCTGACAGGAACGAGCGGCGTTCTCGTCGCGAGTTTTTTTCCCGCTCTCAATCTCAGTGACGGTGACTACGAGTTAGGTCTTGCAAATTTCGATACCTACAACACGATACCGAACGTCAATTCAACAAACGATACATTCTATTTTGGTGAGAACGACGAACCGATCGTCATTCCCGAGGGATCATACGAATTGCGCGCAATCGAACGGTACCTCAAGGCCGCGATTATCGACAGACAACGATGACAGCGGGACAAATCCACGGATGATGATGAAGATCTCAACGAGTATCGCGTGTACGACAACGACGATTACGACGTCAACGACGAAGAGAAGGATAACCCATATACTATCGTTCTTCGCGCCAATGAAAATACCATGAGGACCGAGATAAAATGCGCGTATAGAGTAAATTTTACACAACCGAACAATATTGGCTCCATATTGGGTTTCTCGACAACGCGCGTGTTGGAACGGAACAGATGGTACGTGTCGGACCAACCAATAAATATCATGAGCGTCAACGTCGTACGCGTGGAATGCAACATTACCGCGGGGGCGTACAGCAACGACAAACCGGTACACGCGATACACGAATTCGTGCCGAATGTTCCGCCGGGATATAAACTGTCGGAAACGCCGACGCAGATCATTTATCTACCGGTCATCGTGAGGAGCGTGACCGATATAACAGTGCGTGTGGTCGATCAAAACGGACATCCGATTGATTTTCGCGGGGAAGAGATAACGATACGATTGCACGTGAGAAAACGCGTAGCGTAAGATATGCTCGTTGTTAGTGATTCACGCGTGAAAAACGAGTCTGTTCCGTACATCGACAGAAGAGGAGGAGGAGGAGGAAGAGGAGCGAAAGAGAACAAAAAAAATCAATTGAGCGCCGCGAACGTCGCGTTCCTGCGATCGCTCGGTTTCATTGTGAGAAACACGAATTATGGTGGTCGACATCCTGAGCATCGGAGGTGAGCCGATGTTCGACGAGCGCATCGTCAAGATCGAGACTCACGCGTACAACCCCTATGCCAATGCAATGTTCGGATACAGCGATGAAATACGAATACCCATACAGCAGCAGGATCTGTACACTTTACCGTGCGAAAGCGCTCTATACGTGGAGGGAAAATTGTCCGATGAGGCATCGACGACGACGAATCAGACATCAAAACTTGCGAGCAACTGCGTAGCCTTCATGTTCGAGGAGATACGTTACGAACTCAATGGCGTAGAGATCGATCGAAATCGCAACGTTGGAATAACTAGTACAATTAAGAATTACGTTTCGTTGACGTCGCGCGAACTCGATATATTGCAGAACGCCGGGTGGGGTGAGCCAAACGTTTCCGACAGCGGTTCCTTCAGCCTGTGCGTCCCCTTGAAAATATTATTAGGCTTTTGCGAGGACTACAAACGTGTAGTGGTGAACGCGCGACACGAACTTATCTTGATCCGCGCGCGCACCGATAACAATTGCATCGTGGCGCAAGAGAATGCTAAAAGTTCGAAAATCGTTCTTTCAAGGGTGCAATGGCGAGTGCCGCACATTGTTCTGAACGATGTGAACAAATTATCGCTTCTGCGAACGCTGGAGAGCGGACGGTTTTTAAGCGTCGGATTTCGTTCATGGGATCTGTACGAATTTCCATTGCTGCAGAGCACGACGAAGCACTCGTGGGCCGTAAAAACGGCAGCGCAATTAGAGAAACCGCGTTACGTTATCTTTGCCCTACAAACAGGACGACGAAACGTGTTAACACGCGATTCCTCGATCTTCGATCATTGCAAGCTCACCAACGTGAAACTGTACTTAAATTCAGACTTTTATCCTTATGACCACATGAATCTTGATATCGAGAACAATAAATTTGCTATACTGTATGACATGTATGCAAAATTTCAAAAATCTTACTATGGACGAAAACTCGACGATGCGTATCTAACCGTAAAATCATTCCTAACATCCGGCCCATTTGTAGTGATCGATTACTCTCGTCAGAACGAGGCGGTGAAAAGCGCCACCGTAGACGTTCGCGTAGAATTCGAATGTAAGGAAAACGTTCCGGCCGACACCACTGCGTATTGCCTCATTATTCATGACCGAATCATCGAGTACAGTCCTCTGACGAATGTGGTGCGGAAACTTGTGTAACTCCCTTTTTTTTCATGGCCGAGTCATCGCGTACAGTCGTTCGACATTCACAAAATACGGTATAAAAACAACGCCGTCCCGCACGACGGTACCGCAGAGTCGTTCAGATCCCACCCGAACACGCATCATCATCAAACGTGATAGTCTTCGTCGACCTCCGGGCTCCGAAGCTTCGTAGTCCATAACGTAAACAAACACTTCATA
>NW_011966611.1:14879-17407 GCF_000949405.1 Vollenhovia emeryi | reverse complement strand
CGCCACTGTAGACGTTCGCGTTGAGTTCGAATGTACGGAAAACGTTACCGGCCGACACCACTGCGTATTGCCTCATTATTCATGACCGAATCATCGAGTACAGTCCTCTGACGAATGTGGTGCGGAAACTTGTGTAANCCCCGTTTTTTTGTTCATGGCCGAGTCATCGCGTACAGTCGTTCGACATTCACAAAATACGGATTAAAAACAACGCCATCCCGCACGACGGTACCGCAGAGTCATTCAGATCCCACCCGAACACGCATCATCATCAAACGTGATAGTCTTCGTCGACCTCCGGGCTCCAAAGCTTCGTAGTCCATAACGTAAAGAAACAACACTTCATATTATTACACAAGAGCGACAGAGGAAGAGATAGCAGTCGTGCTGCTGCTGCCTGACCATACATCTACAAAAAAAAAAAAAAACTGACTGCGTTCACGCACGATGTCAACCGTACCTGTCTTCGTCGACCTGTAAGGTTTCATCGTCGGTGAAAGATTCATCGTAAAAGAGGCGACCGTGCTGCGAGACAAACATGTCTTAACGCATCATTTTTTCAAAGCACCGATGTCCTGGGATCTACTGACAAGAGCCGAAAAATCGCAAGCGTGCTGGCTGACAGCCAATCATCACGGACTGCAGTGGAAGGATGGAGACGTCCCATACCTGCGCTCTAAACAACTGATACGACGCGCTATATGTGACGGATTGGCGGACGGTGTAAAGATCTACGTTAAAGGGTACGAGAAGAAGAAGTGGCTCGAGGAAATTCTCGACGACAACACCCGCTGTGTCACGTCCATAGATGTGGATTACGAGGACATCGAGTCGCTGGTATATTTGAGCGCGGACACTGTATTTCGATGCAGACGTCACACTACGCACTGCGCAATAACGAACGTTATCAAATTGCGCGATTGGTGGATCGAACGGGAAACGGCTCTCGAAACATGTTTGTAACACATAATATTACTATTTGTTTCATTGCAACGTCTCGAAACATGTTTGTAACACATATATTAATTATACCCTATGCACTGATACATGTGTAGTATACATATAGTACGTACACATTCGTCATAGTATCTGTGAACCATATTTTACTTCCACAATATAACAATATAGCAATATATACTAGTGTAAATAAACGTGTCATCTTCTTTTTCCTTATCGCCTGTCCTCATCCTCGGAATATCTTTGCGGTTGCGGTTACAGTTGCGTCTGTCGCCTAGCTTCCACGCGCATCACCATCATTACCATAATCAGTACGAATGTAATCGTCGTGCTGTACCGACGAAACAAACAAACAAAAACAGACACCACGATCGTGACCTTCGCTGTATTACAACGGTTGCGTGAGGTAAGCAGACTTGTTTTCTCGGCTGCGATACTTTCATGTTGATCCGCTTATTACGCTAGACTATGCAATCTCCGGTTTTTTCTCCCAGCCCTATCGTACACACATACACAGTGATGAAACCTCCGACGGATATCGACGTACTAATAGACGGAGCACGTCCGCAGGATCACGAGGATCGTTATTACCTACTCATGCAGTGCAGCTGTTTCATGCAATCGATCGACGGAGCGCTTTACGTATCACGAGTATACGCATGGCACAAGATGTGCGAAGAGTGTTACCTTGCACGACCCTTTATAAGGGCACTTCCTTACGTCAGGAAACCGGACTACCATTCCATTACCTCACGACTCTACAGACTATCGTGGAATACCAAAATATGTTGTGTGCGTTGCAAACGGGAAGTGGTTCACGTGCAAAGGGCGATACACTGTAGACAGTGTATAGAGGAGTTTTTAGAGAGCGAGGATAATATGAGAATAAGAGACAACGTCAATATGAATTATGAAACGGATACGATAAAGCGGTATTAAACTCTCTCTCTCTCTCTCTCTCTCTCTCTCTCTACTTACTCCTCCATACATACACTATCCAGCTATATGTCTATTTTTCCACCAGTATTTATTCCAGTAGTGTACTTTACCAGTTGTACAAATATATATGTTACATGAAACAAGCATATTCATCGTATTAGTGTTTACTCGCACCATTATCCCGCTATATGTATCTTCTTCCACCAATAGTTATTGCAGTAGTGTACTTTACCAGTTGTACACACATAGTACACATGAAAAACAAAGCATATTCATCGTATTAGTGTTGACTCGGTCTCTTTCTCTCCCTGCGTTCCTAGATGCATCGCCACAATCTGCGTCTGCGTCTGCGTCTGTGCCTTACTTTCATCATACGTCATATTTTGTCTTTCATTTCTGCTCTGATTGATTTCCGACACCCGTATGGAAGCATGCAACTCCGCGTACACCTCATTCAATTTATTTGCGTAATCGTCCACGGGAGTAGACATATCCTGTATGAAGCTCCGAATATCTTTTCTGTAACCAACACAGTGTGTAGTAGTATGCATGTACATTCTATGTACCTTACAACACTATCTACTTACAATGTATATAGCGATTTCTCGTGCACAAGCAAATTAACGTTCATT
>NW_011966611.1:11807-14779 GCF_000949405.1 Vollenhovia emeryi | reverse complement strand
CTCTCTCTCCCTCTCTCTCTCTCTCTCTCTCTCTCTCTCTCTCTCTCTCTCTACTTACTCCTCCATACATACACTATCCCGCTATATGTCTATTTTTCCACCAGTATTTATTCCAGTAGTGTACTTTACCAGTTGTACAAATATATATGTTACACATGAAAAAAAGCATATTCATCGTATTAGTGTTTACTCGCACCATTATCCCGCTATATGTATCTTCTTCCACCAGTATTTATTCCAGTAGTGTACTTTACCAGTTGTACACGTATATTACACATGAAAAAAGCATATTCATCGTATTAGTGTTTACTCGCACATTCTGTCTCTTTCTCTCCCTGCGTTCCTAGATGCATCACCACAATCTGCGTCTGCGTCTGCGTCTGCGTCTGTGCATTACTTTCATCAGACGTCATATTTTGTCTTTGATTTCTGCTCTGATTGATTTCCGACACCCTTATCGAAGCATGCAGCTCCGCGTATACCTCATTCAATTTATTTGCGTAATCGTCCACGGGAGTAGACATATCCTGTACGAAGCTCCGAATGTCTTTTCTGTAACCAACACAGTGTGTAGTAGTATGCATGTATATTCTATGTACCTTACAACACTATCTACTTACAATGTATATAGCGATTTCTCGTGCACGAGCAAATTAACGTTCATCGTTACAAACGTTGGAAGACTCTTCTTCAGGTTGTCCAAATCAGTATACATATTTCGCACGGTCGCCGCTAGAGTATCCAATGTTTTCGCGAATTCATTCACTTCACGAGTGACGGTGTCAGTCATCAGCATCAAACCATACAGTTGCTCCATGGTTATTTTTCACACAAACTTCGCACATACGTGCAACGTCCCAAGCGAGAAAAGTCTTATACGAAATCTCGCACACCTACCACTGAATTTATACCGTTCGACTCAAGATGCGAAACAGACGATTCATCACACGGATATTGCGTAAAACGTAGCGAGCTAACATACACATCGAGACAATGGCTGCGACGGACGACTTGTGCGTTATAGATAGAGCGAAGGCGTACCGACATACAATTCGACAGCAAAAAAACAACTAGCGGCAATGCGTATTACCACTTATACATATATTTCGTATGCCTGACACTACTAACTCTCTACCATTCCACTCGAGAGAGATGTTTGGGACAATAGCTGACCGCAGATCGAGAGATGTTTGGAACGATAAATGACCGCAGACGACTTCTAATAGATAATACATCTCGTATGCCTGGCAATAAATCTCTACCGTTCACATCGACAGAGTGAACGATACGCTGACCGCAGACGGACGACTAGTCGCCAGGATATTGCGTAAACGTATTGCTATACATTACAAATCCGGAAAGATGCAGTGATGACCACTACTAACAATAAGTAATACATCACGTTTGCGTGACACAAAAACCTATATACCCTTCACCTCGAAAGAGATATGTTTAGGGGTGCTAATTGCTCTGTAGACATACGACTAATCGCAAGGATATTGCACAACCGTCTCGATATAACATACCAATCGGTAAACTTGAGGCGATGAGTAACTATTTATCATATACGACAGACAAAAAAAACATCTATGTAACAGCAAGAGTCTCGCGGGCGTCGAAAGAGTGAATAAAAGCGCGAGCGATCGGACGTTGCTAGCATCGTACTATCGTACATCATTCAAGATCGACCGAGCATCATGTCCAACGTACAGGTTTGTAGCAGCTATATACGATTCCGTTTTTTTTTGTTATACAAGTTCTAATTCGTTTGCATTCCGAATAGGAAACACAACTGCTAGACGACGATGAGTTCGAGGAGATCGTAGTACCGGATATTAACGACAACTACGCAGAGTCGTCATACATCACCTTATTGGACCTTCTGAACGAGGTGTGGGATTCGTCCTTTTCGGCAACGCGAAATGTACGACTGCTGATCGCGATGATATCGAGTTACATGACGAAAGGCGGAGCAACACGCAGAAATACGCAACGTATGCACGAGGGGAACGAGATGAAAAACATTCTGATGGATGTGTACAGCTTGTTGATTGCGGAAGGTCCAATGGATCCGGTATGTCCTACGCTGCAGATGCAACTATTTCTCCGCAACACCCCTCAGAAGGAATTGCATGCTCGACTCGTGAAAGGTGTAATGAACGAGACTTCGTATCGTGCATGGATCACTGACTATCGGCGGTACATTAAGAACGTGTCAACGGATCTCGTGCTCACAGCATTGGATGCGAAGAAAACGTGCGAGCATGTCGCTGAAGTGGACTCGCCACTCGAATCAATACCGCAAAATATCACGAGGCTGTGCAACGGTAAATTGCATATCGTGAGAACACCGGGAGAGGTGAATACTCAGTTGGCTCGCATACAGATATTTAACGTCGATGATATCAGAGAGATGGATAAGCGTAATTGGTGGAGACGCGCCAAGCTGCGAGGGCAATTTTTGTATTCTTCGTCGACCGTGAATACCAAGAATCGATTGGTGCACGACTTAATCACCGCTGTGACAAACGATCTACTACGTGTTGACGGAGTCACGAGAGAGACGCGCGATCTGTTTATTGATGATGCGCAGCCGGAGCGTAAAAGAAAGCGTACCGCAACCGCAACCGCAACCGCAGGCACGAGCTGCATGACACACTCGTAATGTATATGTATATCACTTTGAATACCCACACACTATAATATGTCTATATCGTGTCTCGCACTTCTTTTGTCGGTTATCTATATATATCTATAATGTGTATCGAGAAATAAAAATATACGATATTGCGTTCCCGCAGTACACCTATTTTATATTTGGACGAGGTGAATAAATAACCAAGACGAGTACACTCGAGTATGTGTGTTAGTTGCTTTATTCCTTTCACATAGATACTTAATAATAATCATCGTCGTTAGTGAGTATAATTACGTATTAAAATTAAAATTCGGTTGAGCAGCGCCAAGTTTTT
>NW_011966611.1:9988-11428 GCF_000949405.1 Vollenhovia emeryi | reverse complement strand
GGTCGTGAAATACAGATTGCCGTCGATGTATCTGAAGATTGACGTCACTCCATTCGGTATGCCTGGAAAAACGGACTCGATGGTGTGATATTTGCTAATGCTGTCGGAGCAGTCGTCTACCTCACCGACGAGATATCCGTCGTACACCACGTACGATTTTCCTTTGTTTGTATTTACAGCAGCGTTTATTTTCGCATTCATAGGAATTCCAAATTCGCGAAACGTTCTCGGCCACGTTGACACTAGCGTGAAGTCGGGGTAATTGACTTTGTAAATTTTATCGTCGACGAATAGAATCAGATGATCCGATGGCGTTTGATACACAGCGGAGATGCGCGTGAAGTTCGAATGAATGAATGGCATGTAGTTAGACAGCAGCATAGGTTCGTTGTAGGTCTTTCCATCTATGTCGATCGCCCATATATGTTTTCCATATGCTATATAAATTCGTCTTTCCAACAACAGTATCGCGTCAACGCGTTTCAAGGCACATAGATCCGGTGGAGCGTTTGGTGTTGGACGAGGCGGCGGTGTTGGATGAGACGGCGGCATGGGATTCGTTTTCGGTGACACATCGGTATCCGTAGCGCCATACAGATTCTGTATATTTATAATGTCTTCGTTGCTGAGCACAACGGGACGGGGGTCTACTGGTGCGAACGCATACATTATCGACGCATTATTGGTACTATGATCTAATCCTAGCGCATGACCGATTTCGTGGGTCAACACGTATAACAAATACGCTTTGTCCGATGGACACGTATCTAACTCGACATATATGTACCACGGTTCCGTCTTGTCGACGTGAATCTCCGACGTGTAATCCGGCGCTCCATTAGGATAGAAAGCGTGAGCCAGTGTGCCACCAGGACCGTCGAAAGGGTTCGTGCAAACTTCACCGTTTTGCGATTCGACGAAAGTGTGATGAGCCGCGCGCCACGATAGAAGAATATTTGGCCTTACCACGTCACGCTCAAATGTTAGCGTCGAATGCGTTTGCCAAACATCGAACGCCGCACGAGTCGTATCCAAGACCGGTTTGTTGGCCAAGTGAAAATTCCACGTTAGATGTTTTTTCGGCCACCTACGCATATCTTTCTTGTGCCCCTCCTCTTCAAAATTCGCTATATCACGTAGACCGCATCGCGCTTTACTCATCTGGTTTAGAGTTTCGTTGTTTATCATGCCGGTAACAGGTAATTTGTAATACTCTTGAAACAGGCTGATTGCGTGTTGAAGAACGAATGTGTCCTCGCTGTTAGCTAACTTATCAAACTTCTCGTTTAAATACCCGTATCTCTGCAGATATCGTATTACCATTTCGTTATTCTCTTTCCCCACGGCTCCATTTTCGTTATTCTCTTTCCCCGCAGCTCCATTGTTCTCTTCGACCACGATTCTCTTCTTATTGTTGACGACAGCACCGTCAGAGTTAAC
>NW_011966611.1:6039-9888 GCF_000949405.1 Vollenhovia emeryi | reverse complement strand
GATGAAAAGATACAGAATCTGTAGCCACATTATGTACATGGCTACGTTTGACAACATTGCGACTTGCGGTCGTACTGACTATTGAGTATATTATTACTGTACAGACTCTTTTATACCCTCCTGCCTTACACTTCCTACCCCTTTTCTTTCCACAGCTGCATTCGACTAGCAGAGTGGCGCAATTGAAGCGCGCTGGGCCCAGACCTCAGAGGTCCGTGGATCGAAACCACGCTCTGCTATTTTTTTTTCTTCACGTTACCTGTACATACACAGATGTTACTCTAACTTGTTTTCGTTTTTTTCCGCGATTCACTTTTTTTTGTTTTATTCATTTTGTATGATGATAATAGGGATTGGAGTCTCATGTCAGCGCGATAGTGGAGAGGGGGGTCTCATCACCGCGCGCCGCTGGTAACCGAGGACGCAGCAGCGTGCAACTTATATACTCGCTTCTTTACCATGGTCATCGAGTGTACGCGATAGCCGCATGCGTTTGACGTCAGACTGTCGACCGCGCGAGCCGGGTTCGAGCCCCGGCGAGCCGTCGTTTTTTTTCCGCGATTAAACAATTTTTCTTCTTTTATGGAGGTATTGGGGTGGGGGGGGGAAACATGCGGCTCGCGCGTACATGACTGCCTTTGTTACCTTGTTACGTGATGGCTAACGCGTCGGTGGTAACGAGGGACGCCGCGTGGCGGCGTGGGGGAGCACGGGTATGCTGTCGGGGCGAAGGAAGGGCATTACCCCCAACTCCGCGCGGACCTTTTGTGGAGGAGGGTTTGGACCCCACCTCCACATGGGCCTGTGTGGAGGGGGCCTTGCCCCCACCCCATGTGGAAAGGGGAGGGGCCCACCCTCCCCCCACCCTGGAAAGGGTGTGGAAAGGGGAGGGGCCACCCTCCCCCCACCCTGGAAAGGGTGTGGAAAGGGGAGGGGCCACCCTCCCCCCACCCTGGAACGGGTGGGGGTTTCCCCCACCACCCCGTCAGCACACCCCCTCCCCCGCGCCCCGCGCGGCGGACCCGAGGTAGTAGTAACCTAGCCTATCTACTCGCGTGTTTGTGATCAAACCGGATTTAATATACAACGTTGATACTTTTTGCCTTTGACACTCTCATTTTAAGCCTTTCCTGGATCAACCTGTTTTCTATTCATGACAACATAATATCAAATCCTGACATCTGTGTCTACCGATATCTGCAAAATATCATGCATCCCCCTTTATATTATTCTAATATTAAATATTAAGTATTTTTCAAGTTTTAATATCATTTTGTATAGTTTTTATAAGTGACGAATGTCAGAAAATTTTTAATATTTTTATTCATTACATTCATAACAAACATGTCTTAAATTGCATTACTTGAAGTAAATTAAACTATTGTTTTCAATTTTTATAGGCTGTGCTGCGTAAATGGCGAAAACTGCGTCTTTCAAATCTTCCAAAAACTGTACTTTCGATGACAATGGCATTGCCTTTATTACCACCAGATATGTTTCAAGAAGCTTTATTTATTATACAAGCTGAAGTTGATTTACTTTCTCGGGAATATCCAGATATTTTACAATTCACGTCTTATTTACGGCTTACCTGGTCAAATATGGCATCAAAAATTAGTACTTATGATTGCCCTGTACGTACTAATAACATAGTGGAAAGTTTTCATAATGTTGCGGTACAGAAACTAAGCACAAGAAATACTAATATTTGGACGTTTCTAGGTAATGTTTATATCAATATATTTATAATAATAAACATTCATTATAATTATATAAATTATTTTTAGTTTCATGTTGTGTTAATAACAATTATTTAGTTAATGTTCCTTCGTATAATAATTTCAATAATTAATTTCTTTTCTAGAAAAATTATCAAAGTTAATTACCGATCAAGAACTAGATATTCGACGGTTAAAAAATGGTGTTAAACCTCGACGATGCCGCACACGGACAAATAGAGAACGTGACATCAAAATTATTAATGCTCAAAGAGACCTAGTTAATAAAAGGTTACTTTAAATTTTCTAATTTTTAAGCTCCGAGTCGAACGATTATGTTAATATATAATAATAAAGCTTTTATTATGTTAAGGTTGCCACTTAAGGAATTCTTGCTGATGTTTACTAGGAATAATACTGAAATCTTTCAGTTAGAACAAATGGCATCATTCGAAGGTAAATATACTACACTCAGATGCAAAAAAAAGCAGTACACAAAAATTTGGGAGAAATTTACCAAATTTCAAGTGATCATAACTTGGTAAATAATAAAGATAAAAATAAATATGTATAAAATGGAAAATGAAGCTCCGAATGTCCTCTTTAAGAATATTTGAATGGCAATTATGCTCGGCCATTTTTTTCAAAATAGCGAATGATAAAGTTATCATTCGCTATTTTGAAAAAAATGGCCGAGCATAATTGCAAATATTCTTAAAGAGGACATTTGGAGCTTCATTTTCCATTTTATATTTATTTTTATCTTCATTATTTACCAAGTTATGATCACTTGAAAAATTTGGTAAAGTTCTCCCAAATTTTTAGTGTACCGCTTTTTTTGCATCCGAGTGTATATCTATTATATATGAATCATACTTACGAGAAATTTGTATTATAATCTTATTATAATTTTCACATTAAATTTAAATATAAATTAGAATTATAATATACAATAACAATAACAAATTCCAAAAATATGCAATGACTGTTTCTTCTCTTCAGATGCTGAATCAAGTGATATTGTACAAGCTGCCGACATAGAGTTATTCACAGATAGTTTGGATGAAAGATTTCAGACAGGTTATTGTTTTCTTATCTTTGCATCTATCAATTTACTTATTAAGTATATTAATTCTATATGATTTCGAATTTTTATCTCTTTAGTTATTCCTAATTAAGAATTTTCAGTTTGTTAACTCTATTAATTTTACGATAATAATGAAATAAAAAATCTTATACACAAATAGCAAAATTTTGAAATGTTTCAAATTATATTATGATTTTAGAGTAAAAAATTTAAAATATTAAAATAAACTATTACTTTAAAAAATTAGCTCAAATATTGTAATTTTATACATGTTTTCATAAATCATTTCATTTATTACATTTCAGGAAAGCAAAATAATGTTAGACGTAGAAGATCCCGACATGTACACACAAATTCATCTACACGAAAAGACGAAGAACATGTATCCAGAACAGAGGTAGAACATACATCTAGAAGAGAAGAACATGAATTCAGAACAGAGGAAGAACATGTATCCGGAATAGAGGAAGAACATATGTCTAGAAGAGGAGAACCTGTATCCAGAACAGAGGAAGAACATGTATTCAGAAGAAATGCAGGTAATAAAAATTACAAATATTTAAAGTTTTTCAGACGTTCCCATTATGATGCATACACCTCTTTACTTCGTCTTTATTAAATATTTAAACAAAAAGTTAAATATATAAAAATAATCTTTACTTTCAGACCAAGATAGAAAAAATTTTGATACACAGAGGACAGAAGTTACACGTGAAATGGTACAGACAATACAAGTGACGCAACATGAGGAATTACAGACAAATAGTAATACTTCTGTTTCGGATATTGAACTCACAAATACGCAAGGTAATATTACAACATCACTTGTTTCAAGATACTCGTATAAAATCAAGTTAAAATCTCATATAGAGCTCTAGATTTATTTCATCTATAGATTAGAAGACTATATTCTTACTCACCTTTAACTCTTTTATATTTCATAGACGACGCATCATTATTTGAGGTTCCGGAAGACGATTACGGATATTTGTCAACAAACTCAAACGAGAACAATGCCTCGATAGAAGATCATCCATTTCATGC
>NW_011966611.1:0-3772 GCF_000949405.1 Vollenhovia emeryi | reverse complement strand
GACTCCAATACGGTAGTCTGGATTTAATTCCGGGTGCTCTTGTACCTCTTGGTACTTTCGGCTGTACTAGTCGGACATCGGTACTCCCGTTGCACAGATTTCGAGCGGCTGTCTGGATAGCGTGTCGGCGAGCAGGTTATCGGAGCCTCTTCGGTACTGAATCTCGAAGTCGTACTGCCCTAATTCGAGTGTCCAACGAGCCAGTCGTCCCGTAGGACTTTCTATGGTGTTTAACCATTTTAACGAGTGGTGGTCCGTCAGGACGACGAAGTGATACCCCTCCAGATAGTCGCGGAATTTCCAGATGCCCCACTTGATTGCAAGGCATTCTAGTTCGGTTGCCGAGTAATTCTTCTCGGCACTGGTGAGTGTCCGGCTGGCATATCCGATCACTCTTTCGGATCCGCGTATCTGTTGGGTAAGTGCGGCGCCTAGCCCTTCCTGGCTGGCATCGGTCTGGAGGACGAATGTCTGGCTCCAATCTGGACAGGATAATATTGGAGCATTCGTCAGTAACTTCTTCACTTCGTCAAATGCGGCTTGTTGCGTTTCGGACCATTCCCACTTTGCTTTTTTGCGCAGGAGGCGGTGTAACGGGGCGGCGACACTGGACACGTCCTTCAGGAAACGTCGGTACCAGGATATTAATCCCATGAAGCGCTGGATCTCCTTAACGTTCCTGGGCGGCGTGAGATTTAATACGGCGGCGGTCTTGTCCGGATCGGCATGCAAGCCGTTATGATCAACAACGTGTCCGAGGTATTTTAATTTCGATCGGGCGAACTGGCACTTTTCCGGGTTCGGTTTGAGCTTGGCGTTCCTTAGTCGCTCAAAGACAGTTTTCAGCGTTTCGAGGTGCTCGTCGAACGTCTTCGACATTATGACGATGTCATCTAAATAGGCGAAGGCGTTTGGGAGCAGTTCCGGCGTAATCACCTGGTCCAATAACCGCTGGAATGTAGCAGGTGCGGAATGTAAGCCAAAAGGCATTACGTTAAACTCAAATAAACCTTTCCCCGCGACGGTAAAGGCGGTCAAAGGTTTACTTTCTGGTGTCAGGGGTACTTGCCAATACCCATTCTTTAAGTCGATTGTCGACAAGTATCTAGCCCCTCGTAGCTTATCCAATGTCGCGTTGATTTGCGGCAATGGGTAAGCATCCTTCCGGGTGACTTTATTCAATTTCCTATAGTCTATACATAGACGCGGTCTGCCGTCTTTTTTCTGAACGACGACAATAGGAGAGCTCCAGGGACTGGTTGAAGATCTTATCACTCCTTCTTCCAGCATCTTCTCTACCTCTTCCTCGATAATCTTCTGCATCGCCGGGTTCCTCGGTCTATATCGCTGTTTGATAGGCGATGGATCTTCCAACTTGATTTCGTGTTGGATGAGGGGAGTGCTTCCCTGGATGTCCCCGAATCTCTCCATCTCGGCTTTCAGGAAGGCATCGAGTCTGGTTTTCTCGGCCCTTCTTAAATGCGTGAGCCCGCCTGGATTCTCCACGAAACTGACGCCCGTCCTGTCCCCTACGTTATGGATCCCTTCTCCAGTGAGGCAGATCTTAATCCCGAGTTTGTTTAGGGCATCCATGCCCAGCAGGATATCGTGGCTTAAGTTCTTCATTAATAGGAGCGTCTGCTCCGTGGAAATGCCCATGGTGCTACAACCCCCTGTCAATCTGGTCTTCAGGGCGGTTTCGGTCCCGTCGGCCAGGACTGCGACGCGGTGATCCTTTTGCTGGCGCCATCCGGCTTGGCGACAGATCTCGGCCGTCTCTTCGCTGCAGTATGAATTCACGGACCCCGTATCAATGAGCGCGGTGCATTTACTTTTCCCGATCTTCACAGTTAAGAATGGTCGGTTTTCCCCGATCGTTATTAGTTTTGTGTGGGCCGGTCCTGACTTGCTAAATCGCCGGCCCCCTTTGCGTTTCCCGCCTTCTGACACTGGCACTCCTTCGTCAGTCTGCCATCGGTGCCACAGTAGGAGCAGAACTTTTTAACGGGGTTCTGGCATCGGAAGCGACTGTGGCCTCTTTGTTTACACCTCCAACAGCAAGTATTTCGGTCGTACGCCGTGGCTAATGATGTTCGCGGCTGTGGTACAGACTTCCTGATTTCTGGCTTACTTCGGGGCTTCTCGCTCTCCAGCTGCCGTTTGGTCTCTTCCAATTCTTCAATTTTTTGAATCAACTCGGTCACGTTCTGTACGGTTGACCTGGGAATATACATCCTGTATTCCGCTCGCGTGTTATAATAGATGACGTCGAGTTGTTGGTCCGGAGTGTAATCCCCTCGGCGGCGAATAAGAGTCATTATGGCGGTGGTGAACGGACGGATTTTCTCGGTACCGCCTTGCTTTCTATCGTTTATTTGGCGATCTAGATTTCGTAACTCGCCCGGCGCCAAATAAAAACTCCTCAGGCCGGCTATTAATTCCTTGAGGGTGGGATAGGTCGTCTGGAAGTTTCTGAACCATAACTGTGCTTCGCCACGGAGCAACTCCGGAAACCCTTTCAATAATTGCTCGTCTGTTAGTGCGTAAGCACGTTGCAACTCTTCTATCCTTTCCAGGAAGGTATATAGGTCCCGCCCGTCAAAATGACAGTTCCACTTCCGCATTTGTTCAAGGATCTTTGTCTCGTTTGGTCTGGTATCGTCATTCGCCGGGGTGGAATGTCGGATACGTCTGAGTTGGTCCAACTCGACTTGTATTTGTTGAGCTTGCCGGAGTTGGTTCAGCTCGGTTTGCATTCTTTCCATGTCACGGGTTCGGTCTATCTCCTCATTATAACCAGGGTCATCCTCTGGTTTGTCTTGGTATTCCTCCGGGTGCGATCGAATGTAAGCCACCAATCTCTGTCGTAGGGTGGCCAGATGTCCTTCGGAATCCACTTCTTTCTCGATTAGTTCGAGCTGCACTCGATCCTTCGATAGGGCATATACCCATGATACTCGCGTAGCGGTCACCATTCTGCTTATCGGGGGAAGACTCTATTCACGGTTCCTAAACGGTATTTCCACGCGGAGTTTCGGATTCTACCTAGCTGTAACAGACTTATCCTCCCTCCAAGCGATCTATCTATAAAAACTTTATACAATTCTTACACAGCAGGTCCCTGTTCGGGCGCCATGTAACGATAGCCCGCCTTGCTCTCCCCGGTTCTGGTCTCCGGATTTCGGACGGGATTCCGAAATCCGTTTATGCTTCGCGGAACTTAATCAGACGCGCGGTTCTGACTAATCGGTCGGAAGAGCTAGCGTTCTTTCGGTCGGTGTTTTGACGTGCTGTGTATCGGAAAAAAGGGATCCTCCGTTCCTCCTATTTGCTGAATATGCTCAGCTCCAGGGCCGTCGGGAGGAAAGGAGGACAAGATCTTAATTACTCAGTAGAGTCAATCGCTTGGGAGGATCGGAAATAAGTCGGACAGGTATTTAGAGGTGAAAATTGATATGAACGAGGTTTATTCAGGAACTAATACAAGGGATCTCGTGGTGATTACAATGGGTCCGCCCTAGAGTAAAAATATAAAGGAAAGGAAAAGGATTAATATTACAACGAGTCCGCCCTGTGGTTAAATACAGAGGAAAAAACAGGATATGATTAGTCGGAATCAACTCGGAATACGGAAAATAATGATTACAATACGGATTTCAACGAGTACGGAAATTAATGAATACAATACGGATTTTGATCGGAGTACGGAAAGATAATGAGTACAATACGGAATCAAATCGGAGTACGGAGATAATGAGTACAATACGGAATT
>NW_011966610.1:18484-21226 GCF_000949405.1 Vollenhovia emeryi | reverse complement strand
AGTATATATTTCAGTGGGGTCCCGTCAAACGGAGGCGCTATCTAGCGGGGCATTAGTAAATTAGAGTCCAGCGACCAATTTGGCCGTGTTTCTCGAACATTTTTCCGTGTCAGTTCGGTCTCCTTATCTCTATTCTTCATGATTCAGTGGTAGAGGGCTTATTAATTTTAATTCTTTTTCCATCCGCAACAACAAAAGCAGCAGTTATAACATTATTTTCCACATAAGTGACTAGTCGTGGACCTTCAGTTTCTTTAGTGACTAATTCGTCGCCAGGGGGCGACAAAGCCTGTAGAAACAGACAAGAATGTCTTGTATAAACAGTGCAAAATAAACTACATAATAAGCAAATTATAATGTAAATATTACATCCTTCACGGTGAACAGCTGCGGAACTTTTTTTGCTGTTCTCTTTGGCTTATAGTTTAAATACAGTTTTTCCAAGATATTTAATTTTCTGTTTTCAGAATTCGTATCCTCAGGTACTTTTAAAAAAGAACCTAGTTCTATAATTAATGCATTATTTCTTTGAATTATGTCATTGACCTTTAAATTTACTCGTAAACTGAATTCAAAAAGAATCTAAAAAATTCAATTATATGAGATAACATTTATTGTATAACGAATAAGTGTAATGGGCAAGATTAATAATAAATTAAACTAAAAATAAATTTACCATTTCAGTGTCCAAAAGAAAAGGAAAGTTGGATACAACTGTTTTTATAGAATCCGAATTATCAATAATTCTTTTCCTATTTATAAATGTTTCTTTCATTAAAGCCTTTACATGAGGAGTTAGACCAACTTTTTCAGTTAAGGTTTTCAACTCTTCCATCATCTGTTCCTGCTTTTTTTTCTCTGTATCTGTTTCTTGTAAATAACTGAAATAAAGACAACAAAAATGAAAACATATATGTACAAAATATGTACAATATATGTATGATCTCATGATCACTAACTTTTCTGTAACAGGAATTGATGCCATTGTAGCATTTGACACGGAAGACGTATCTTCTTCCTCAATACAAGAAGAGCTAGCTTCTTGAACAAATTGTGTTAGTTTTCTTTTTCCCGAGCTCTCATATTTCTAATGCATTCACTTAAGCTCTTTCTAATGCTGCCCTGCATTTAAAAAAATAATGTATAAAAGCCACCTATATGTCAATGATAAAATAGAAAAAATAAAAAGGAAATAATACAAAATCCTAAAAACATACATAAGGTACATCTTCCCCTTCATCAGCCAACATAGGATGTCTATCCGCGATTATCTTAGCCATTTCTTTATAATGTTCTTTTGTGATGTAATTATTTAAGTGAGTCCTTAACATTCCAGCATAATGTCTTATAAATTTCGACGAATGCTTTAGAACTCCATTTGGACATTTTGTATATTCGCCCAAAGAATGAGGTAGCATATTAGGGACATGAAAAGGCAATCCTTTTGGTTTCTTGGTAGTCTGTGCAAAAAACCAAACTATCATACATATATGAATGTGCCTATAAGAAAACAATTTCGACGAAAATACATTACGACTTAATTGCATTATGACATCCCGAAAAAAGAACAGTATCTAATTCCTTATACGAATATTAGCAACAACTATAATTCTTACATTATAAATGCATACTGTTCACATTAAATATTATAAACAAAATAAGATAAAAATAAAGTACCTTTTCTGGTTTGTTTTTTATATTTAGTTTTCTTTTTAGTGAACTTTCTGCTGGCTTTAAGAGTTCAGTTACTATATCATTTTTCTCATCTATTTCATAGATATAATCTCCAACAACCTCACCTTGCGTACTCATATCATAATTTTCTTTTTCGTTTGAAATTTCATGACGTTCCAGCACATCACTTGATAAATCTATGAATAAAGAACTAGAAGATGGCTTGCTAAAAACATTTTGTACTTGAATTTCATTCTCCGATGCTTGACTCTTTATGATATCTTGTAAGTGACAAAACACTACAGCCAAATCTGCCTCATCTTCAATTCCAGGCTCTTCATCCTCATCCACATCCACTAATATTTTCTCTCAAGTACTCTTTTTAACTTTATATTTTTGAAAAATAATATTATTGCAGTTCTGCATTCTTCTCTTTAAGTCTTCATCTTTCTCAGCAAGTTGTCGCATGACATCTTTTAAATTAATCCAGTCAGAAGTTCCTGAGTTGCTTTCAAATGTAATACATTTATTTCTTCGGCTTCCAAATTGCAAATAAACGTCTTTCTTAACCATAATGAAAAATTAGCCGTATATACACAACATACAATCTTTAATAACGCACAACAAAAGTGATCTAGGTTAGGGGCAATCGATCTTTGTTTCTTAACGTTTCTTCGGAATTCTTACACTAAAATATAGTATAATGTTTAGTTGCAAATAAATAAGAGAAAATAGCGTTCTCGACCTTACCTTTGTTTTATGTAACACGTAGATCACTGATCTCAGTTCTAAGTTATAATTATACAGGGTGCTACGCAACACATTGACTTCCGGTCATGGGAAGGTAGAGGGGACTAAGACAAACAGAAAAGTATTGTACTATTTTGCGCTTGGACGAATAGTTATCGAGATACGAAATTTTAAAAAACGCCGTATTAGCCCAACCTACTGGCGAATGTAAGCGCGCGGTGAGATGCGTCGGCATAGCGGCCCCGCGCGGGGTGACGTGCGAGCGGTCGCGTAAGCGGCGGACGGGCAGCGGCGCGCCTCGCCTCCCTACTCCTCGCC
>NW_011966610.1:7751-13804 GCF_000949405.1 Vollenhovia emeryi | reverse complement strand
TTTTGCACGTCGTTGTAAGACGGGCCGATCCGTCGGCGCGAGTACCCAGTCTCGCGGGCAACGCGCCCCGGCCGAGTGTTATTCGTGGATATTTGCGTAACTCGTGTAATAGTAATTTGTGAAGATTTGCGTGTGCGACGGTTCTCGTACCGTTCGCGCGAGAAATTACTGTCAATTGCGTCCGTGCCGTCTGAGTAGGGTTTATCGCGTACAGCCAGTTCCTGCCGTTGAGTTCGCGCCGGATTGTTCCGTGTCGCCGAGAGTATCGCGGCGTGTTGTTTCCCCCGATCTCGGGGCTTGAATTATTGTCGCCAGCGACGCCGCCCGTGATAGCGGCCACTCAACCGGCGTGTTAACGCCGCCTGATATTAAACCCGTTGTTATTTTTATTAATTATTTGAGTTTCTTTTCGTGTACGTCCCCCTTCGTGTGTCTCGTCCGTCGTGTGAGTTCCTTAAGTCCCGTAGCCTCTGGAATCTTAGCGGCAACCACCGCCCCGCCCCTCTACCGTTAGGCGAGCTAGCCTGCCCGTGACGAGGGCCACTCCATCTCGTTCGTGCGATTTCGCGAGTTTCGCGACGTGACGCGTGAAAGACCGCGTCTGGCGCCCAATCTTCGTTTTTCGCGTGGAGTTTTCGGCCCGCGGCACGGTACGCGCGGAGCTACCGAGATCCCGCTCCTCTCCAGCGCGTTATCATTCCCTTCCCCTTTTTGGTTTTTGCCGACGACCCGATCCGTCCGTATCCCGCGCTTCTCGCGCCCGGCGACCACACTCCCCGTCGTCGGCGCGCCTTCGCCTAAGATCCGCGCGCGACAGCGAGAGCGGGACGGCAACACCCGTCCGTCCGCGTATAACGGGAGGGCGGAGAAAACTTAAAGAAAAGGAAAAGTCCGTCGCAGGACAATGGGATTTTATTACTCAGTATTCCACCTCACACGTCTCACAAACTGCAACCATTAGATAGGACGGTCTACGGCCCGCTGAAAACATTGTTTAATAAGGCTTGCAACAATTACATGATTTCGCACCCGGGAAAACCACTAACGATTTACAATATATCTTTTCTTTTCGGGCAGGCATACGAATCGGCCTTTACAATGAAGAATATAAATCGAGGCTTTCAGGTAACAGGCATATGGCCTTTCAACAGCAATATCTTTGACAAGGACGAATTTCTATGCTCTTCTGTGACTGACCGGCCTCAAGCTTCAACTTCATCTAACAATGAGCTCGGGATCAAAACTGTGATTTCAGAAAATTTGAATAACGCAAGTGCAATTCAAGTGGTGGCCGAGCCAGAAACGACAGTAGAATTTGACATCTCGAACCTAGAAGATTTTCCTGTCGTCTTCGAAGATGCAGCAAACGCTGATGCTATTGTTCAAGGTCAGGAGTTACTGGTAGAGGTTTCTTATGCTGAGCCACTGAATATTTCTAATCAACCTAGCACATGTTCGGTGGTGGACATTCCAGTTACGTTGAACGCAATAGATGTTTCGACTTCTGATACTACGAAAATCAAGGAGATTTCTAAGAAAAGCGTGCAGGTTGCTAGCACAGCTAGTAACAAATTAAATAAAAATTTTATTTTGCCGGCAACAATCCATCCATTTCCGAAAGCTGGTGAGAGGCAAGCCAATGGTCGACCGAGAAAGCGCAAATGCAGTGAGATACTCACAAACAGCCCGGTGAAGAATGCAATCTACGAAGAATTATTGGCTAGTGCTGCAAAACGACAGGTAAGCAATTGCCGAACTGAGACGAGAACGAACAAAGAAAATTGTGACAACGCTAAGAAGAAAGTTACACGTGGAAAAAGAATTAAAAAGGAGTCTAAGGAAACGGAGAATTCTTTGCCAAAGAAGGACGAACCAAAGAAACGAAAGTCTAGAAATAAGAAAATAATTGTCTAGAAAACAGCGAAAACAATAACTTACTATAATCAATATTATAAAGATATTTATAACACAATATTACAAGATATCTATAATATATATATAACAAATATTTTAAAAGATGTTTATAAAAATAAAACATTCGTGCCTAATTCATCCTGCTCCACGTTTTGTTTTACTTGGCTCATTGTGCCCACCTGTCTGACACATTGTACCCCATCGGTGGGGTACACTGTGCCATTTCGCGACTTATTTTCAACCGATTTATATAAATATCTTTGATCTTTTTGCAGTAATGATTGCAGCTTTATTGTATACCCGAAGGTCTATAGAAATCGAATATGAATGATATTTTTTCATTATACTATTCTGGTAAAAGTAATTATTCGTTAGAAAAAAAGTGACACACTGTGCCCCACTCTCCCCTACTCCATCGGGGGGAGACCAGCGATCACCGCCGCCGCGTTGTACGCCACGGTCCGGTACGCCCTACAAATCCTCGCGGCTATCGGGCGAAACGCACGCGCCATCTGAGCGCGCGCGCGCCGCGATGCCGCGAGTTTTGGGGCCCATACTGGGGCCCCGTAGAGCGCCACGGACTTAACCGTATTGGCGTACAGCCGACGCACCTTGCCGTCCGGGCCGCCAAGGTTGGGGAGGAGCCGGCCAAGCTTGGCCGCTCTCACTCCCGCCCTGCTTGCGGCTCTGGCAAGGTGGCTCGCAAAGCTCCTTGGAAACACAGACCTAAATCTGATTTAGTAGAAAAAGTATCTTATGGTTATTATTTATCACTGCTTTCTAGCTTACAAAGATTACTCATTAATGAACAAGTGCGTTATTGTGTTGATAACCCAAGAAATGATGGGGATGTAATGAAATCTGTCTTGGACGGTCAATATTATAAATCACATAATTTTTTCAAAAGTACTCCTAATTCTCTTGCAATTATCTTGTATTATGATGAAGTAGAAGTAACTAATCCACTCGGATCACATACTCATAAAATGAGCATGTTTTATTGGTCCCTTGCCAATATCTATCCAGAGTGGAGATCTTCTTTTCGTGCTATTAATCTCCTTGCTATTGCATATTACACTGACATCGTTAATGGAGGTCTCAATAAAATTCTTGATAAACTAGTTAGTGAAATAAAAGTAATGCAAAATGAAGGTATTACTGTTCATATTAATGGTATGGAAAAGTCATACAAAGGATCTCTCTTAATGGTTACAGGTGACACACCTGCATCTGCATTTTTAGGTGGTTTCAAAATGTCTGTTAGTGCAGATAAGCCATGTCGTACATGTATGACCGACCAAGATAGGTGGAGAATGTATTTCATAGAAAAAGCCTTCACTTTAAGAAATATGGAGAGCCATTTAAATCACTTAGAAATAATTGAAGAACCTGATATGCTCCAAGGTACTCGTGAATATTGGAAAAAACATTTTGGAGTTAACACGAGAAGTAAATTGATTGATATTCCACATTTTGATGTAACAAGATGTCTTGTACAGGACATAATGCACGTCTTATGTGAGGGTGTTTTAGAAGCTGAAACAAGGCTTCTTATTAATTTTTATATTCAAGAAAAAAAAATTACTTTACAGGCGTTAAATAATCGCATAACTTCATTTAACTATGGCCATTTGCAGAAAGATAAACCGTCATTAATCAAAACTTGTCATCTTAAGACAAATCTGAAACAAACAGCTGCTCAAATGCTTTGTCTTGCACATGTATTACCATTTCTTATCAATGATAATCTATTTCATGAAAATAGATCAGAGGATAATGTTATTAACGATAGACTTTTAGTTCATATAAGACTGTTGCAAATTACAAATATTTGTTTTGCCTATGAAGTGACTAAGAATGACGCTACTTATTTAGCAAAACTCATACAAGTTTTTCTCACTCAATTTGATATTCTGTATCCTAATTCCATGGTTCCAAAATTTCACTTTCTCATTCATATTCCTCGTCAGCTTATCTTGTTTGGGCCAGCTCGTCAACAGTTTTGTATGAGATTTGAAGCTGCTCATGCTTGGTTCAAAACTAGAATTATTAGAAATTTTTAAAATATACCTCTGTCATTGTCGTACAGATATGAGAGCTTAAGGTATTCCGAATTAGCAAACATTTCAGGAGAATCATCGATAAAGTTTTTATATACTGGACACAAAATCAAAGAAGGTAGCATGCTTGATCTGACTGATATTCCTGAGCATGATTTATTGAAACCTTTTTTATCAATTTTAAATAAACAAGTTTCGATACCATTAATGCTCACGAAAAAAATAACTGTGAATGGTACAACATATGAACCAAATTCTACTATATTATTAAAATGCGAAGAAAATGATATGCCTGTTTTCGGTCAAATAATAAAAATATATATTCATGAAGAAGATATTCTTCTATTATATAAAGAATATGACACATTATATTATTGTGCAACTTTAAACGCTTATCTCATACAAAATTTAACACATGCTGATACAAATGTCATAAAAATAAATGATCTCATACATCCCCATCCTTTATCTATATTTTCTTTTCAAAGATCAAAGTTTATAATTCTTTTTAATTATAATAGAACAGAGTTCATCCAATAGCTTATAAGTCAACTGTAAAATCAATAAAAATTCTGAATAAAATATAAATCTAAAATTCTTGTAGTGTTGAAATACTGATATTCCTGCAAGAGTGCAATGAAGGTTATGTTTGCTGTCTTTGTTGTTATATTTTACGGTACATATAAAAAGTGTATATTTTTCAAATTCCTGTATAGCCTTATCTGTCAAAACACATTTCGACAATAACCTACACATTTTATTGCTCGGGGTCTAACGACTCTCGTTAAATTTCATTAATGTTAATTTAAGTACGGTTTTATTTACAAGTGCATTTAACACACATTATTACATGTGTGTTGCCGAAGTTATAAAGTGTGTCCTGTCAATTGCCGTGTTAACATAGATATTATCCAAGTGTGTTCTCAGCATGAACTGAATTTTATTCTGTGTCGAAGTAACATACCCTATGTGTGTTATAGGAAAGTAACACGTTTCCGCAGTATGTTATATATATCATAACAGAATAATGTGTCATTGAAACACACTTCTATTACTGAAAACAAATTCTTTTAACACACTTTTCAGCACATGTGTCAGAACAACACACTATCAAATGCTTATAAACACACATTTCTCCATACTTATTTTTGCATGGCTATCTGGGGATGAGAGGTGTGAGTTGGCTATAAGCGTAGCCGCGAAACTGACTCACTCGGGCTCGCTGTGTACAATTGTTGAACAGCGAGACCAAAATATAGCATGTAGTACAATTCGAATACATCACAATTTTCCCCTTTTAATTTTTTCCTGTCTTTTTATCCGCTCAGAGCACCGCAATACATTATTGCCTTTTTTAACATTTACCGTATTTTTATCGCCAATAGTTTCGACGTTTGTTTTAGTAACCTTAATTATTTGGTCGACATGTCGCTTCCAGATTACTCCAGGTGCAATTTCAACGTTAAACGTAACCGGCGAGAGTTTCTGTACGATTTTACCTTCGGCGCGATTATCATTCCCAGGGAGAAACGTGAAGTCGAATAGACGTATAATAGATGTCTATTCGATACGTCTAAAGTAGATCGAATTTCGCATCTAAATAGATGTCGATTTGACTCTTTTTAGACGCGTCTAATAGACGTCTTATAGACACGTCTACAAAACGTCTTGTGTAAACGGACAGGCTCTTGCTTACTGGATAGGGAATCACCACGCAGTTAGAAGTGACGCGGAGATATAAGATATGATCGTTTTTATTAAGATACTATTGACGTTAATAATAAAATAAATAAAATTTAGAAACTGAAGACAAAATAAACATCTGCCTGTTTTTTGGCTGAAGAAATCTAACATTCATTATGTTCTCTGACGGCATCAGCCAATCCCAATTTTGTGAACGTCTTGATTATACAGGGTGCTACGCAAGACTTTGACGTCCGGTCATGGGAAGGTAGAGGGGACTAAGACAAACAGAAAAGTATTGTACTATTTTGCGCTTGGACGAATAGTTATCGAGATACGAAATTTTAAAAATCGCCGTATTAGCCCAACCTACTGGCGAATGTAAGCGCGCGGTGA
>NW_011966610.1:0-6391 GCF_000949405.1 Vollenhovia emeryi | reverse complement strand
GGAAGCAGGTGGGACGGGGGTGGAGGTGGGGACAGGGGAGAGGAGGGGTGGGGAGGGGGAGGGGGTGGGCGGAGGTGGTGGTGGGATAGGGGGTGGGGCGCGCGCAGCGCGCCGTGCCAAAAACACTTGCGACTTACGTGTTTAATCAACTTTCTCAGCCTGTATCTCCGAAACTATTTGAGTCCCCCCCTTATATATATACATATATGAAATGACTCGGGAAGACATCCCCAACAACATATTTAAAAATAAAACAAATCGGAGAGGAAGTCGCTTTTATGCATAATTACCAATATTTTCAATGTAGGGTTAGTTTGCCTCTGCGTTGTCATTGCTTTACATATTACATACGTATTACATACGTTTTGAGATATTGAGTGTACGGATTAAAATGGCCCACCATGTATATTACTTTGAATATTTACATTAGAATCATATAGTCCTTTAAATCAAATGAATATCGTACATCATTTCACTGTTCTATTTTTTGACGTCCAGCTGAAATGGTCCGTACGTGTAAAATGAAGGGCTGCAATATTCAAGAGGGACAGGGGAAGAAACTTTTAAGTTTTCCTAAAGATCTCGAGAGACGTTTTATTTGGGTGTCGCGGACTGGACGGAGATTCTGGTAACCTACAGTCTGTAGCTGCATTTGTGAGGTGAGATATTTTTATTGCCTCTCCTCAGGGTTGGGCAGATACTTAGAAAGTATTTAAAAACAAGATACATTTAGATAATTAATTACAAAATTCAAGATACTTGATCATTTGGTATTTACCCATACAGAACATAGATATCTATTAGATATCCAATGGATATCCTTGATGGATATTAGGGATATCCACGAATATATAAGAGATATCCATTAGACATCCATATTGGTATCCAGTGGATATTTATGTAGATATTCAGTGGATATTTATATAAGCATCCAGTGGATATTTATGTAGATACCTAATGGATATTTATGTAAGCATTCAGTGGAGATTTATATAGATTTATATAGATTTATATAGATGACCCATAGATATTTATGTAGATATATCTATTGTATGTATATTGATATTCACTAGATATCTGTGTGGATATCCATTCAATGTAGATCAATATCCAGTGGACATCCACATCCGTCTACAATGGATATTAATATAGATATCAACTTGTATATTCATATTTATTATATATATCTGCATGAATATCAATGCAATATTTTACATATGTATCTAGTACATAGAAATAGAACGGTTATAGCTTAAAAATTAGGTATTAGAATTAGTTATTGGTTATAAAGATTTATTAAAATAACAGTTTTTATTTAATAAACTGATTTATTATATAAACCATGGTAATATAAACTATAATATAAACTGTTAAATAATACTACTGTTGAATATACAATCGCATTATATGAGTGCGCCTTGAGCAACGATGATTGGCTGACATTTTTCGGTCCCATTCCTATTGGTTCATTTTGAGAGTTATTCACGAGAGACATTTTTATATTTTGCGCATCTAGCTTTTTCGTCTCTCCCAGTTCATAGTCAGTCATCCGTACCTTCTCTTGAATAAACAGGACGTTAATTTTGCATTGTAACAGAGTTTTATTCCTTCGGATTCCTACTACTCACTATCGACTGGAGACTATCGGCACAATTCTACAGGTTATGGGCCCAGCGGAATAGTGAGAGTTGGATCGAAGGCGCATTACGTCGGAAAACGTGAGAGAAGGAATTGTTTGGTTGAGATGGCTGAGATGAAACTACCGTTTGCCAAGCTGAACAGCAGCAATTATTTCACATGGAAATATAAGATGGAGCTTTTGCTGATTAAAGAAAAGGTATGGAACGCAATAAGTACAGAAAAGCCGGTGGTACCAACGACAGGCGTAACAGAAGCACAAGCTAGTGCGGCTGCTAAGTGGCAGGAAAACGATGACCTAGCGAGAGCAACAATCGGACTGATGATCGATGATGATCAATTATCTCATATTCGTAAGGCAAAGACGTCAAAAAAAACATGGGATGCGCTTAAGGAGTTCCATGAGAAGAATACGCTCGGAAATAAGGTTATGTTAATGCGTCGCATATGCAATAAGAAACTAACGGAAGGTGGCAATATGAAAACACACCTCACTGAACTTTCGGATTTATTCCAGAAGCTAGTCGACCTCGGTGAAGAAGCGCTGCAGGATAATTGGCGTGTAGCAATTATTCTCAGTAGTTTGCCCGAAAGCTACGATACGCTTGTCACTGCACTCGAAGTGAAATCGGAAGCAGATTTGACATATTCATACGTGCAATCAAAACTAATTGACGAATACACACGCAGAAATGAGGGTAAATCAAGCGACAATGGAGCTAGTGAAGCAGTCTTGAAAACGGCAGACAACAGACCTTCTTGTTACTGGTGTAAAAAGGCCGGCCATTTCAAGAAGAATTGCGTAGAATACAAGAGTTACCTTGAGCGGAAGGAACAAGCCAGCAGCGGAAAGGACTCATCCAAAGGAAAAGGCGAAAAGGCGCATACTATTCAGGAAACCAACGACCAAGGCACAACTGATTATTTATTCACCGTTATAACGACGAGAAGCGAAGATTGGATCATTGATTCCGGTGCCACAAGTCACGTATCCAATGACAAGAGTTTGTTCAGCACACTTGATACTGATAAGCGCAGCGATATTGATGTAGCAAACGGAAACAAGGAAAGTGTCAAGGGAAGAGGCATATGCAAAGTAAAAATGGTCAATGAAGACGGAGATATGCATACAGCAACAATTTCTGATGTTTTATATGCACCACAAATTACCGGCAACATAATTTCGGTAATCAAACTGTGTCGAAGCGGATATACAGTTACATTCAAAGATGAAATGTGTACAATCAAAAGGGGTGAAACAAACGTTGCAGTTGCAGACATAATAGACAGTTTATACAGGCTACGTAAACCAGAGAAAGTGTGGACAATTCAGGATCACGAAAAATGCATACATTACTGGCACCGTTTGTTCGGACATCGAGATCCAGAGGCAATACGAAAAATGGCTGCAAGCGGTTTAGTCAACGATTTAAAGATCATAGACTGCGGAACGAAGCAACAGTGTGAAACGTGCTTAAAGTCAAAGTTAACTCGGCTGCCGTTTCCAAAGCAATCGGAAGGCAAATCAAAGGCTGTGCTTGACCTTATCCACACAGACGTGTGTGGGCCTATGAAGACCATATCACCAAGCGGTAAGCGATATATGTTAATTTTTGTGGATGATTTTTCTCGGTATAAACGGTTTATTTGTTAAATCATAAATCAGAGGTTGATGATAAATTGAGGGAATTCATTGAAATGACAAAGAACAAACTCAATCGCAAGCCGGGCGTGATCCGATCAGACAGAGGAGGAGAGTATATAGCCAAAAATGTTCAAAATTACTTAAAATCTCAGGGAATTGGAATTCAATATACGGCACCATACACACCTGAACAAAATGGTGTTTCAGAAAGAAAACATCGCAGCTTGATCGAGATGGCACGTTGTCTGCTTACCGAGGCGCAGTTACCGCATAAATTTTGGGCAGAGGCAGTGTTAACGGCGAATCACATCCAAAACAGAGTATTGACAAGAGCAACAGAGGCGACGCCATTCGAACTGTGGTACGGAATAAAACCAAGTACAAAACATTTTCAAATATTCGGGACCAAATGTTATGTTCATGTACCGAAGGAGAAACGACATAAGCTAGAAAATACAGCAGCTTTAATGACATTTATTGGATACGATGAAAACTCGAAGGCCTACCGTTGCTACGATCCAGAATCTAACAGAGTGGTCATAAGCCGTGATGTTCGTTTCATGAGAAGTCAATTACATGAAAACGAAATCGGAATCAACTTAAGTAAATTGCAAGATAGTTGTAATACGGATAAAAAGCCCATTGACGTCAAAGAACCGCCAATCGCTGAGGCAAATAATAAAGGCAACGTGGACAATGTCACTGAAGACGGAGGTATCCCGGACAACAGCAGCGCTCCTGAATCGGCAATCGTGAACAACGAGGGAAGCTCAAACGAATCCAGTGGTCTCGATACGGCAGTAACGACACTAAGAGTATCAACACGTTCAAACAAAGGCGTCTCCCCGACTCGATATGGAGATTATGTTTACACCATAACTGAACCGAAGACATTGGCAGAAGCATTGTCGGGAGCAGAACGAGAAAGGTGGATAGAAGCGATGAAAGAGGAAATTGATTCACTAGAGGCAAATGAAACATGGGAGCTGGTACCGTTACCAGAAGGACGGAATGTTGTTGGATCTAAGTGGGTGTACAAAATAAAAACTGATGAAAGTGGCAATGTTGGTCGATACAAGGCTCGCATGGTAGCGCAGGGTTTTTCGCAAAAGTTTGGCACGGATTACGATGAAGTGTTCGCACCAGTAGCAAGACAGACGACATTTCGTACACTGTTAGCAGTTGCATCAAAGGAACAAATGGTAGTGCGACACGTCGATGCGAAAACCGCCTTCCTAAATGGTAAATTATCTGAGCCAATCTTCATGAAGCAGCCACCCGGCTTCGAGAAAGGAAAGGACTTGGTTTGCCGATTGAGAAAGGGGCTATACGGCCTTAAACAATCGGCTAGACTGTGGAATGAAGAGCTACATGCACTACTGATTGAAATTGGATTTCAGCAAAGCAAGTCGGATATATGTCTATACACGAAAAGGGAGGACAATGATTGGTGCTTTCTATTAATTTATGTTGATGATATGACGATTGCAGCAAAGTCAATGGCTACAGTTGAGAAAATCAAAGAAAAGGTTGCATCAAGATTCGACATCAAAGATCTCGGCGACATAAAGTATTACTTAGGAATGGAAGTGGCACGAGACGAAAACGGGATTTTTCATTTAAGTCAGTCAGGATACATCGGTAGGGTGATCAATGATTTTGGATTGACAGACGCGAAGATATCAAGTGTACCGATGCAGATCAGCTATGGAAAAAGGAACCATGACACAGAAGAGAGTCTCTTATTGACAAACGACAAGTACAGAAAACTAATAGGTTGTTTACTTTATGTATCAGTAAACACACGGCCGGATATCGCAGCTAGCATTTCGATATTAGCCCAGCGAGTCAGTAGTCCACGACAGGAGGATTGGAACGAACTTAAACGGGTGCTTAGGTACCTGAAGGGCACGATCAAGTTGAAGTTAGCACTCGGAAAGGCAAATTATAGTGGCGAATTAATATTCGGCTATGCAGACGCAAATTGGGCAGAATGCACAATCGACAGGAAATCAAACAGTGGCTACATTTTCTTGGTAAATGGCGGCGTCATCAGCTGGTCAAGCAGAAAGCAGTCATGTGTGGCACTTTCTTCAGCAGAAACGGAGTTAATGGCACTCAATGTAGCATGTCAAGAGGCCGTATGGTTGAAGAGCATTTTAATTGACCTACGGCAGTCAGTTGAAACAGCGATCACGATACACGAGGACAACCAAAGTTGTCTCAAAATGATTGAGGGCGAAAAATTCTCAAATCGAACTAAGCACGTCGATACGAAGTTTTACTTTACAAAGGATTACGTGAAGAGGGGAATCATCTCGTGCAAATTTTGTCCGACGGAGGACATGCTGGCAGATCTGCTAACCAAACCGTTAGCACCGTCGAAGTTCCAGAAGCTGCGAGAAGAGCTGGGACTATGCGATTGAGGAGGAGTGTTGAATATACAATCGCATTATATGAGTGCGCCTTGAGCAACGATGATTGGCTGACATTTTTCGGTCCCATTCCTATTGGTTCATTTTGAGAGTCATTCACGAGAGACATTTTTATATTTTGCGCATCTAGCTTTTTCGTCTCTCCCAGTTCATAGTCAGTCATCCGTACCTTCTCTTGAATAAACAGGACGTTAATTTTGCATTGTAACAGAGTTTTATTCCTTCGGATTCCTACTATCGACTGGAGACTATCGGCACAATTCTACAACTACAATATAAACTATAAATAATGTAGTGTAAACTATATAATATTATAGTATAAACTATACAGGGTGAGTTATAACATTGGTGCCAGAGCTCGTGAGAAGGTAGAACGGATCGAGATGAACAGAAAAGTCCTGAACCATTTGCAATTTTCGCAATAGTTAACGAGTAATAAATTATCGAAAATCGTCGTCTTTGCCCTGCCCACTGTCCAGTTCGAGCGCGTGGCGAGATGTGACCGCCCGGCGATCGATATTGCCTGGCGAGGGGGGAGGACAGCGCGCCGTTGCCGGCGAGCTTACGTCGCCGCTCCCGCGTCTCGCGTCCTCACCCTTCGCCTGGCAATATCGATCGCCGTGCGGTCACATCTCGCCACGCGCTCGAATTGGACAATGGGCAGGGCAAAGAC
>NW_011966609.1:15105-21199 GCF_000949405.1 Vollenhovia emeryi | reverse complement strand
CATTGTCTAGTACAGTTCGAACCAAAAGTTATCTCGAAGCGCAGGCCGCAGCACAACTGCGCGAGATCGTGTAACCTCTGACAACGAGCTAATTTCTCGATCGGACTGTACCTTTCCGTCCCCACTCTCGACCACCCTATAAGCCAGACAATGACAAAGGCCACTCGACGATGCTCTCTCTCGGTACACACGGCTCGGCTCTAGCTCGCGTTCCAGTTAGTATATATTTCAGTGTTCTCAAGTAGGAGGGAGTCGTTAGGTTAGGTTAGGTCATATGACAACGGTCTTCTTCAGGCTGAGTTATGATGGCCGTAACTGTTAACTTATGCCAGAACCGGTAAAGTTCGATACTGGGATTTCAATGCTTTCGTTCATAATGGGTTTCTGAACGAAAGCATTGAAATCCCAGTATCGAACTTTACCGGTTCTGGCATAAGTTAACAGTTACGGCCATCATAACTCAGCCTTTCCTGTCTTGTTTGGCAAGTGTACGAACGACACTTCTAACCGAACGCTCACGACAACTTCCGATGATGCCCGAAAATGACACACTTTTTCCAACATGGCGCTGTTCAACTGGGGACAGAAAATTTGGCCTATCCACTATCCAGTTATAATATAGATCAGTGACCACAACCAACCAGAAGCGACCACGGTCATTTTCGTTTGTGGTCGTGACGTCACCGATGCTAACGCGTTAGCTTAATTGGTACAGTGGGGAGCAATGAGGTTGCGACACTTTTTTTTGGATGAGTTTACGAACGCGCAAAAAAATTCAGGATGCGAATCCCTGTCCGCGCTCATGTGCGGTGAGTGATCATGGTGCTGTCAAATTTGTGTATACAATGTGTAACATAAATGTATATGCGGCGGCAAATCCATAATAAATAACATGATTATTCAGTTGATTCGCGTTAACTCGCTGTCGGATCGGGGGAGCGATCGCGTGCACGATCGAATTCGATCGGTCGACTTCTCATACGTCTCTACTCTAGAGGATTATATCCATGATGTAAGTATAAAGGTGTACCATTGCGCATAATGGCGTCATCCGTAGTGACGTATGTGTAGTAGGCCAATGAAAAATGGCCAGGAATGCAGCCGCGAAATTCAAATGCTCTATTAATCGTATATTACTAAATATATATTAAAATATATATTTTAACTTAAAATTTGTAATAAAAGAATAATATTTCAAGATATCCTCTTCAAGATATCCTCAATAGGCTCCACGTCCGTATTCTCGAGGCCCTTGCTATCAATCTCCGTCGCCAGCCATTCTCTTAATACGCACACTTAACCTTACCAACACTGTTTATTCTGTGTGACACTGTCAGCAGCCATATTGAATTCTAACATTCCTGGCCATTTCTGATTGGCTATCATTTTTGACGACTGCGCATCCACGGGAATGGAACACCTTTATACTTACATCATGCCCCAACCCGATTCTGACCCAGTTTGGTGTTTCCACCGCAAAAACGCTCACCCCAACCCGATTCTGACCCGACCAGGGTAAGGAAACTCCCGTGTTAAAAAGTCATGATAGTATTTCAACGCCATCTGGGCTAATAGACCGATTTTAACGATACTACAATCTAACCTGTTAAGTTCTAACCTGTTATTAGGCTTCCTTCGGTGTCAATAAAACAATCGTATTTTTCTTTGTACACTTTTTCACTGACACTTGTGCAAACTTGTGCTACCAAATATTACAAATATGTAATACAATTGAAGACAATATAACATTTATACGTGTACTCATGATATTGAGATTGATTGAGACACAGTCGACAGCTGTTGTCAGTTGCATCATGCGGCGCTGTTAGCGCCGTCTGGGCTAATAGACTAGATAAGCCAAACTAAAAACACGGTTTGAAAATCCATATATGAGTTGACTAACCCTGGACCCGACTCTAGCCCGACTCTGACCCTCGGTGGAAACGTAGTCATATAATGTACATACAGAGAGTAGACAAAGTACTGTGAAGACCTAACTGACACACAACATTTGTTAATTAATAATTGGTGTAGTGCCACCGGTTGCTTTTATAAGATAGCTGTAATTCGTCGTGGAATAGATTCATAGAGTGTATGGATAGTCCAACGGAATGTTGTCCCATTCTTCTACCAACACCCTGCAAATTGGCTCGATGATGATGAAGGTGGAAATCTGCTCCTCTCTCTCAGCTCCAAAACTCTCCATAGCGGCTCGATGATCTTAAGATCTGACGATTGTATTGATCAAGAATTTTATAGTATGTAAGACCTTTGTCAGGAGGAGAGCAGAGCGGGAAAACCTCCGTGTCCACGAGTCAATCAAACAAGGCAGAGTTTAAATAAAATAATATATATTTCAAAAGATACAACACGCGGCAATCTATCGTACGGCAGGGACACGTCTGTCTCGTCTCGTAGCCAGAAACGAAAGACGTAGCGAGCACGATTTGCGCGCTCTCGGAACCTTTCGGCTATATTCGGTATTACTGGGCCTCGGGCCCAATCATGAACCTAAGAATCTCTGGACCGAGCATACGGAGAGGGGGCTGTTAAATTCGCGGTAAGGGGAGGATAGTACTGTCTCTTTCTACAAGAGGTCACCGTCGGGTATTTCCGTGTAGGCATGCGCCTCTCCCTCACGCAATACTGCCAGCCATATTGATCACATGATCGGCAACGGCCAATCGTAGCTCGTGCTTCAGCTCTCGGCAACAGCAGCTTTCCGTTAGAGCTCACTCAATTGTTATCCGTGAACGAGTCAAGACCTGTTCAAGCTTAGAGAGCTAGCTGTGTATCCGATTACAATAAAAGGGTCATTAAGTCTGACTGGTGTACCGAGATCATTACGACCAGCGGTAGCTACAAGCGAACCTCCATTCCTTAACGCTACATCCGCCGTATATCCGATGATTCCCAAAAGACTAGACAAGTCTATACTCGCTAACTTCTGAAGTCCAGAGATTCTTAGGTCCATGTTCCCGTCGAGAAATTATGTATAAACTATACACAAACTTCGACTATCTTCGGTTACATTCGTCATCAAGCCGAATGTGACCTCTTGTAGAAAGATTCGAGATACCAAGAGGACAGAAAAGGAGAGCACTCTCGCCCCCCTTACCGCAAATTTAACAGCCCCCTTGCCCGTTCTCCCACTTCGTGCTCGGTCCAGAGATTCTTAGGTCCATGGGCCCAATCACAAAGACCTGGTGGCATTTTTGCCAACAAACGGGCTGCTGCAAAGCAGGAGCCAATCCCGCGAAGAAGAGATCTGAGCGCCTCTCTGCGCCAACGCGGGCTAATAAAGCGCGAAATTTAAATCCGATATTAATATCTTACAAGTAGAACTTCATAAATCAAGAAAATAGCTCAAGAAGCAGTTTTGGGGAGGGGAATTTTAATGCATTTGTTAATTTAGGGAGGATTTGAGACCTGATGGAGCATTTCTGACCACGGATTCGTATTCAACGGGTCAAAATACTCAAAAAACATGTTCATATTATTTTAGTTCTGCAGACCGAGCGGACGTGCGTGCGATAAACAAAAAATTATAAATGGAGTGGAGGTCCGTATATGTACCCCGCAAGGGAATAAACATATTATTTAAAAAATAATATTATTTCCTTTATTTCTTCCGATAAAATTTTATGCTCGATTGTTTGGCTATAACATTTTAATATAAAAAATAATAAAGTACCTAGTTTGTATAAATATTCAGTTTAGTTGGTGCCATTTGATGATATCATTACTTTTGTAGAGAAGATAAAATGTTTTTTTCTAATAAAATATAATATCCAAATAATTAAATTATATAATGCTTGATTAGGTGACGCTTATACTTGGCGTCTTTACTCTCATACGTATATACGCATATACACATGCATACGCAACATACAATATTAAATACATATTAATAATACTAGTAAAATATATATATAACAATATTGATTTGTTAATTATAGAATATATTAAATTATTAAAAATCACATCTTTTTCTTCTCATGCTCTCTACCCTCTCTCTCAGCAGATTTATCGGTTAAAGTATACGCTGGCAAATAAGACGAAGGATTATTAGGATCCCTTAACAATGGATTTTGCACAGTAGTATTTCTATTGCCGATACTTGTGTATCCTTGATCGTAGAGTGAACAGTAAGGAATATTATGCTTTAACAGAAATGCCCACACTTGACTATACGACCAATGTAAAATAGGATTTACACGCATCAACTGTGGCCAGTTTGGATCAGTAGGTATAAATGCTTGTAAAGTTTCAGAACCTGGATCACCTTTTCTCGTACCCATGACAGCAGCTTTCAAATCATATTTTTCTTCCAGTAATGTAGATAATGCGGATTGGATCGGTCGTTGCATACGTATTATCTCCAAACCATAATATTGAGCAGCTGACTCCACGAATACTTCTACCTATATCAAAGATATTAATAAACGCATATCCATTCCATATAAGAAAAGGGGAAATTTAGGATAAATAGGATAAATAATATCTGCTAACAATTTTGAAAAAATACTTAAAATTGATCTATTAGGTATCCCCTTTTATATTATTTTTATATTATACTTCATATTTCTTTGTATCAAATTGTTTCTAAACTGGCTTTTAAAAATTTTTCAGTAAGTACGTCAATTTTATTTATTTATATTATAATTCATGTATCATCTATCGAGATCATTGTAGGTTTCTAAGAAAAGATTTGTAAGAAAAAATCTAGCAGATTGGATGAATCATCCAAAGTAACTGAGCAACGTTAAAAATGACATAATAATGTATAATGTATAATAAACCATAATAAACATTGCTATGTTATATGTATATATCTACCTAATTTCTTCAGTCTTTTTAACATTTTTTTTATATTTAACTACTAATATGCATGTATTCTCTTTCTCTTTTAATTTTTAATAAACTATATACAGAGTTGTTAATTTAATCAACAAACTTCAAAAATAAAATTTAAAAATATATCAAATAAAAGTAAATTTTGAAAAAGATGTAAAACAGTAACTTTGCTCTGACATTGATAAAGATCATAAAATTAAATAAAAAAAGATAATAATATCTTTCCTCTATATATATTATTGATACATTTAGTTTCCAAAATCATCTTGAATAAAAATGAAAAAAAACTCAATTGAATCATATTGAATAGAATTTAAACAACTGACTTAAATGGAAACTTAGTTTGCTCTATCCTTCTTCTCTTCCTTTGTATATATAAAGAAGAATGTAAAATATACATATACCTTCTCATTATTTATACCTGTCATTATTTAACATCTTACCTCTGGAAAGGAATCGTCAGTTATATATAAACACAGTAAGGACGAAATATTACGTAATTTGGTAACAGTAGCAGCCAAATGCAAAACTACTGTGCAATCTTTACCACCATTGAAACTAATAAAAACTTCATTTGGTTTATATCTATAAAAAAATACATGTACTTTTTACAAATATTGCTACATATGTACTTGTATCTGTAGTGGTAGTTAAATAATTATATCTTATGAAGTATAACAGACATTTTTTATATAAGGATATCTTTTAATTGGCTTTACAGAATTGCAAATTCTTGTACACGATTAAAATTTGCACAAAAATGAAAGTCAGCCTACTCGACTTTATATCAAAAACGAAAAAAAACTAAATATTCCATTAATTTTTGGCATGTAGAGCTGTCACATGACGATAATATTTGCTTAATATAAAAATTCTATAGTTTATATGTGCAAAATGAGACCGGAGTGACCTAGAGACAACATGCAAGAACAATATTGTGTAATTGGAACTAAGATTAAAAGTCTAGAAAAAAGATAGGTTTAGATAAAAGTTTATAAATGCAAATACAGCTGTAGAATGATAAGTAGAGCAGTATTGCGTGTAGTAATAGATGTCGGATCGAATAGATGCCAATACACAAAATCCGGCATCTATTACTACACGCAATACTGCTCAACTTATCATTCTACAGCTGTATTTGCATTTATAAACTTTTATCTAAACCTATCTTTTTTTCTAGACTTTTAATCTTAGTTCCAATTACACAATATTGTTCTTGCATGTTGTCTCTAGGTCA
>NW_011966609.1:0-8603 GCF_000949405.1 Vollenhovia emeryi | reverse complement strand
GATATACAGGGTGTTAATTAAATAACGCCCACTAATAATATAGCGTTATTCCTGACTAAAAATTGAGTCAAAAAGTCCTGAATCATTTTTTTCTACAATGCTCAACGAAGCAGTAAATATCGAGTAAAGCTAATCCAATCGGCGTTGTCCTTTAGACGGAAGCACGTCAGTGAGCCGCGCGCCTGGTAGTGTGCGTGAGCGCTCCGCCGCATCGCGCCGCTACATTGCTATATTCGCACTGCGCTAGCATGCAATATTCTTACGTGCCGTATAATATGAAAAATGTTCTTTTGCACGTCAGAAGACTCTTCTTAATGAAAATTTCACAGAACTCTCGTCAAAACGGATTAATAACACAGGTCTACAAAAATGGGATCATGATTGTTGTTAAGCAGCTGGGGGTCGTTTCCCAAGTAATTTTCTGCGTAGAATTCGAATCCGAGGTCAGAATTGGCCCATCACGTCAGGATGTTGAGATATTTGAGGTTATATACTCGAAAAATGGCTTTTTGGGCTACTTTTGAGGTTCTGTACAGGAGGCACAAAATTTTTTAGCTCTTTTCTTTTAATTGCATCATTTAGTTCTACTATTTCCCTTCAAAATGAGCTGTTGAATGGTCATCTACGATTTTTCCTTGCAAAGTTACGGCCATTTTAAGATAACATGATGAATTCCAAACCCTGTGCCGTTATAGCCCAACAACCTCATGAGCATTCACATTAAACCTGTAAACTTTGAACTATAAACCCGAAAACCTGGGCTGAGAACTGAGAATTCTCAGTTCAAATTTGAGCGAAATTAAAATTTTTGTACACCATATTGGATCCGCCATCTTGAATTTTCAAAATCTGATTTCAGATTCTCCATCAAACCCATATATACAGTTTTCAGCCCAGGTTTTCGGGTTTATAGTTCAAAGTTTACAGGTTTAATGTGAATGCTCATGAGGTTGTTGGGCTATAACGGCGCAGGGTTTGGAATTCATCATGTTATCTTAAAATGGCCGTAACTTTGCAAGGAAAAATCGTAGATGACCATTCGACAGCTCATTTTGAAGGGAAAGAGTAGAACTAAATGATGCAATTAAAAGAAAAGAGCTAAAAAATTTGTGCGTCCTGTACATAACCTCAAAAGTAGCTCAAAAAGCCATTTTTCGAGTATGTAACCTCAAATATCTCAAAATCCTGACGTGATAGGCCAATTCTGACCTCGGATTCGGATTCTACGCAGAAAATTACTTGGGAAACGACCCCCAGCTGCCCAACAACAAAACCTGTGTAGACCTGTGTAATGCTCACCTAAAAAATCCTATAATCTTTTCGCTTATAAATTGATTTAAAACTTTTCTTTGTAGATTCGAAACTCTGTGCGTCCTTTTATGTAGGATAGACATACATTTTTTTCTTGATAATATTTGTCAATTAAATTACATTTTGAGTTATCTTTTCTGTAATTCTCTTATGAAAATTGTATTCTTTAACATTTGATTACACAGATGATTTTATTATTTAAAAAATCTATTTCTTAAGAAATTTCTACAGAAAATGTAGGGATATGAAGAAAGCGTATCGTAATAAAACAGAAAACAAGACAAACTTCCCTTCATTATCAATGTATGAAGATTTCGACAAGCACAAAAATTTTACGTAAAATTTTTTTCTAAACAATCCGTTTTTTTCAGAAATCTTTGCGTTAACATTTAAATCTTAAAACGAATCACTTAGTGAATCTTTCTGTGAATGGTCTCGGTACTTTGAAGTAGTAAATTTTTTAAAGAATTTATTATATTAATTACCAAATAAAAGAAATGTAAGGCTGTAAAGCAATATGAGAAGGTTAACGACCAAGGACGGGTAAATCAGGATAGTAAAATAATATTAGTAGATGAATATGTAATTTATTCTGTAATAATTTAGAAGAGAACAATGTACGTTTTGACAATCTTGTCAAAAGCTAGCCGACAACGTAATAAAATTATAATATTTAACGAACTGTGTCACAATAAACAATATTAATAAGTCATGACTTACTGTCAAAATTGTCAAATTTGACAAGATTGTCAAAACGTACATTGTTCTCTTCTAAATTATTACCTTAGTTTAGTGCACTAACACTATCGACGCGCGACTCACGGACAGGTTTCCGTTCAACCGTAATGTATGATTGGCCTGTTATGAACCTTTTTATCTAAAAAATCTACTGCTCGGAACGAAAAATGGCAAATAACTTTTTAATTTAATTTTTCGACGACATTCTTGCTATGGTATTTTGATTCGCGAATTTCAGGACACCCTGTATATTTTTCACTTATTAATAGCATTATAATGCATTTGTTAAGCAATAATAATGAAATAATACATACAATATCAGAGATCACTACAACTTTCTGCAGTCTGATTCCAGCAGCAGTTAAATTTTTTGCCAGATATGATGTATTGATGTCACTTATTTGTCCACGTAAAATTTCATCTCCTATGACAATTAAACTTGCTGTACACGTATGAGGTATCTGTTGTGACATACTGCTTCTAAATTCTGTTTTCACTAAAATGAAAAAAAATATAATCAAAAATTACTAATGATTTTTCTGCATTAAATAGTATGCAATTTATATTTTTTCCTTAAATTATTACACATCAAATATTTTTACGATATTTATTCTTCATCAATATTTTATTTGATATTTCATAAAACTTCTATAATATGTAAATATTGGATTTAATGGGTGGTTTAGAAAAAGGTAGAAAAACAATAAGTACTATATATCTTTTTGTAATATTTATTATAAAAATTATAATAAAATAAGATGTAGGTGTGTCTAATATTGACAAAGAATTAGCATTTTCCTATTATATAGTACAAGTAGTGTTTTCTCTAATATATATTTAATTAAAAATAGAAATACATTATATTATAATAGATACATTTAGCCTATTCATTTTCCTTTTCCTTTCATAGTTGTATCTGTTCCATCATTGAAACCGTTACATCCGTTTGTGCTGGACCTAAGGCTCACCTTAGGTAACAAAATTTATTTATTTGGATGGATTTCATATGACTTTGTTTTGTATCAAGTTTTGGTTTGGCATTAAATGCTTGAAAATCCTGGTCTAATTCCTTTAACAGTTGATCCATACTGTATGTTTTATTTCTTTTTGGTATCTTATCTCCTTTTAAATCAAGCTTTAATGCACAAAAAGAAACATATGTTTTATCAAAAGTACTTTTTATTCATACTTTATACTATATAGATCGGTGTTTAACAAATTTTTACATTTTTACAGAATTAAATAAAGTAAGAAACATATTAAGTCCATTTTGATAATTTTAGGCTGCATTAAAGAAGGCAAATGACTTGACAAATATATTCAATATTTAAAGTGCAATTTTGTAACAATTATCTCATACATTAAATCAAAATTTGTAAATATTTATCACTTACTTTTTCAAATTAATAATTACTTTTTGTGCCTTAGCTTTCAGCTTAATACTGCAAACTGTTGCAATTTTAAAAACATTTATGTTTTTATAAATCGTCTTGTTTTTCCCATTTTCTCTGTAACATTCATGATACCATTCGTTAAAAACAAATTGTTATACATCACTATTGTCATTAAGTTTAAGTTTCTTCATTGCTGGCTCCTCGCCTTTGACTGTTTGTAGTTTCAATAAAAATGATACTCGAACCATTTGTTTATTCGGTGAAACATCCCTAATATCGTGTATACTGACAATAGAATCAGTAGATAATGTATAACCAAGTTGTTGCTCAACCAATAATTTTCCAAGCATGCAAACATCATCTCCTTTATTTGCTTTCACAAAGCAATATATATGAAACGTAGGTGATTTAAGATAAACCTTTTTCAATTCTTCTTGAGTAAACCAATCAGGTAGTATATCCAAAAATTCAATAGCTGATGCGGGTAAATTCATTATTATATGTTCAGAACCAGATAAATCTTGAGCCCGTCTGACCAAAATATCATTTTTAACAACTTTTCTCAAAAACTCTCTACCATCCATGTTAAAAGCTTTAAAATTATCTTTTAACTTGTTAACGGCAGCGTTTTTTTTAAGCCATTTGTAAGATTCAGGATTTAAATCATTAGCAAACACTTGGATCTTTTTACGTGCAGCAGGAATCGCAAAGGGTCCCACTCCTGCAAATACGTCATATAGAACATCACCTTGTGACATAAAAGTTATCATTCGTGCATGTTCAGTAGACAGTCGTGGATTCCAGTAAACTTGTGCAAAGTCAAACTGATATGTACAACCATGTTCTTTTGCAACTGTTATTGTATTTCTTTCACCAGCCAGGATTTCCATAGCAAAATATCGGAACGATGTATCTATTGTATTAATTTTATTTACTACCGTTTGTGCACTTGCAGTCTTATCAAGAAATACTTGTCCAATAATGGATTTGTATGGCAAGTGTACATCACGTAAATTCAACTGCACAATATGTCCTACTAAACTGTATGCCGTAGGAACTTCAATATCTTCCGGAAGGATTGATTTTAATATCACATCACGACGATAATTATCATACTTCATCGTAATATTCATTGTACTAAAATATTCATATTGATCTGCTAGTAGTTTTCTATCATTTTCAGTAATATCTTCAAATTTTGTGACAATATCAGGATTTAGAAAAACAATGGCTCCGTCGTTTATCTTTTGCACTGATTTAAAATTACACATTTTTAACAAATACTTTTTTAACACATGTATATTTTTTGAGATAGTAATGCCATGTAACTTTAATGTCAATACAGTTGCAACTGTTGTAAATGCATCACGATCCAAGCATGTCATCCCACGGACTGACGCTGGAGGAACCAGCAAGGAAGTCATAGTAGTTGTACAAAAGCTGTACTGGTCATTCAAGCAGCTAGATTGCCGTACAATATTGTAGACTCTTCCAATTGCCATATACAGGATCATACACTGTAGAACAATACAAACAACTGACCATAATAACTATCTCATTAGATATCAATTCTTAATTTAGTAATAATAAATAATACAGCAGTAGTAACAAAACATTATTTTCTATATATTTTAATAATTCACCAAAATCATAAAGAAGGAAATTAAAGAATAATATAATAAATTTTGAAAGTTTAATAGCTAATTTATAAGTTAATTAGCTCTACATAATAAGTGACACACTTTGATTTAATTCACAAATTAATTTATAATTACAAATCAACTCCATATATCTATATGTTTATTAATGTAACTTTTAATGCATTTTGCAATTTCAAATAAATTTGTATATAGAAACAAACCTCATACATATCTCAGTATGTTAATTATTTGTAACTTTATTGTCATTTTAACATCAAAATGAAAAATAACATTAGTTTGCAATCGAAATATACAATATTTTGTTATATGTATATAAAATAATAAAATATATTTCAATTATAATTTTCTAGAGTGCTTGTTTGATCCTGTATATCGACAAGTTTCTTTTTAGCTGTTTTCTTACAATTTTTATTTTTCATTCAAGAATTTTCTTCAAAATATAAATATAATTTATATCATGTACAAAATATAACTCAAAGAAACAAATTTGACTATAACATTATATCGTTCCTTTGTAAATACAACATTTTAATAAATTGATAAAGTAACATAGAAGCCACAAAGGCAAAAAGATATTCTTGAAAAGATAATATTCTTTATAGTGAGATTACTCCTGACGTGGATCTAACGTGTCTTTGATTCTGCCTTCGAGTGTGTTACATGTTACAATTGTGAAGATTACATGAAGTTTTAAGCCTCGTCTACACGACAAATCGTAAAGCCTAATCTACAATATGCTCCCTGCGTCTAGAAACATTCTATTTTGTATCTAACGTATACGTTTACAAAATTTATGCAAGTTGATAAATTGTATATTATACATTGTATAATCGTACATTGTTGACAGATTTGTTGAGCGTTTTGATCTGTTTATATAAAATAGAATGTTTCTAGATGCAGAAAGCACATTGTAGATTAGACTTAAGGCACGGCGCAAGAGTGCAGGCGTTGGATATAAAATTATTTTATTTTGCTTGCGCCGCTGCTCCACGACCCTACGATCGGGAACAATCCTCTTGCGCCTGTGTCTGCGCTCTTGCACCTCGCCTTACGCCTTGTCATGTAGACGAACCTTTAAGCGTGGTCTACAATGGCAGTAGGAGTAGTGGATTAAAGAAGTAGGCGTTAGACATAGGCTGTAGGATTAAGGTCCCTTTACGCCCGAGTGTCTATAATGGTGTAGAGTAAGGATTATAATGAGCTAATCAGTGTTAACCAATGTTATTACACAAATGTTACCGTTGTTGGTGAATATGAATGTGCGAAGAATTGGATTTGTGTTATTTATATTATTATGGAGTCAGCTCTTGACTCTTCAATGGTGTATTATGCAAACGAAAAGATCTATCGGTCGGAGGTGGTGGGTTCGGCCTGTGAACAGGCGCAAACGAGATCAGGGTTTCAACTTTAACCTATTTCGTGAACTGATTATCAGTGGCTGAGAGTAAGGGAGTAGGTCGTACGAAATGGAATTGAACCATTTTGCTTACAGCCTTACTCTACGCCTACTACACTGGAAACACGAGCTTACTCCGACGTCTTACAGCCTTAATCCACTACTCCTACTGCCATTGTAGACCACGCTTTACAGTTGAAAATTTGAGGTTAAAATTATGTTATCATTTATTATTATAAAATTATACTAACGGAAAATAGAATAACAAAAGATTAAGATTATGTACCTGATAGTTTTTTTTGTAAGAAATTCAATATTTAATACAGAATTCTGTCCCACAATTTTAGTTAAAGAAAAACAAGTAGCTGATAGACGAAGATTCTCGAGACCTCGTGCAATGAAAAATGCGTTCCAAAATCTATCGACAAACACTGAAATCCAAGTGCCCATCTACAATGGAGATTTAAACCTCAAGGTTGACGTCCCATGAGGGCGACGTCTCAATTCGTATATACTTGACGCCGATAGAACGTATTTTTAAATAACTCCTATATGCAATCGTTTTTATTTCGTATGTAGACGTTTGTAGTGCAATTAAAAAGGTTTGTGATTCATTCGTTTGTTTGTAATTAATTAATTATTTTTCCACCGTATACTTAGCGTCAATAGATAAATTAAATAATGTTTTTATACAGAATTGTTTGTGTTCGTATAAAGACGTTTATAGTGCAATCAGAGAGAAACCTGAGAGCGGCCATCCCGGCGTTTTGCCTGTTATCGTCATAGACATATACATGCAGGGTGTCTGATGCAAAAGTAGCTACCTTGAAAATAGATTGGGTTAAACTAAGGAGAAATATCATGTACCGCAGTACAAAATAACAATAGTTATCGAGTAATAAATTTACACGTTTGAGCGAATGAGGATGCAGGAGACGGTAGGCCGGACTCGGAAGGCATTTAAAAAAATCGATCGATGAGCGGGAGGTGGAGCGACGCGCGAGATACACCGTGGTGGGAAAAAACCATGAAGAATAGAGATAAGGAGGCTCAACCATGAAGAATAGAGATAAGGAGACCGAACTGTATGTTCGGGACACGCGGCCAAAACCGATCCCCGATGGTTGTATCTTTAGGTATCAATAGATGGCACTGCAATCTGAAGGTACCCGATGGCTATTGGCTTAGAATTGAGGAGGAGGAGAGATTGCAGGGTGGAGCGTGGTGGGGAGAGTTAAAATCGTGCATGTATTTGTGCGCTGTTGCCGGTCTCGTCTGCTTCCACACACTACATAGCCGCCGGTGCGTGTACGTGTGGGTCCCGTTAAAGTCACTAGATATATAAAGTACCGCAATCGTCCGCCATTTTGGCTCCATGACGCGGCTATTTCAAATCCATCCCAGACAGCACACGATATCCTATGGATGTCATCATTTTCAATACTCTCGAGACATTGTACGTCTCCAGAGATATTTGTACGTTCCAACTGTTTAATTTCTTTGCAGTATTGTATAAGATGATCTGCATCAACAGTAGAATAATTACTATTTTTAGTGGTTTGAAATTGTGATAAAGAAATAAGGCGTAATGCCTGCTTAAATTCTTATGACACGCCGTTTTGCTATTTAATACTATCATAAAAATTCTACCACATTAAATTGATACTAAAAGAAAAGACATTATAATTATGACTAGACATATTTATAATTCATCGAATTATTATTAAGCTATCATATGATTAAAAATGCAGAAATAAAATTATGTCTAGGCAAAATATTAATTCTGAATTTATTTTATGTTATAACAAAAATTTTTCAGGAATTAAAATTATGTACATAATTTTTATTTCCGAATTTTTATTAAGTACATAATTTTATTCTGGAATTTTTATTATGTACATAATTTTATTTCCCGAATTTTTATTATGTACGTAATTTTAATTCGTGAACTCTCGTAGGAATTATAATTCCTCGTATTCGATGCCTACATGTCCCAGGTCGCCGATGACGAGATTTAAACAGCGCACTCCGTAGTTTCAAGTGTCTAGATGTATTGGTTTCTCGTACTCGATGTCTACGTGTCCCAGGTTGCCGATGACGAGA
>NW_011966608.1:12448-21172 GCF_000949405.1 Vollenhovia emeryi | reverse complement strand
GGATCCATTTTCGAGCCAAGTCGAAAATGGAACCAAAAATGCATCGATTCGATATCGTTTCGACGACGGTTTTCGAGTCATTTCTGACTTGGTAGACGCTTGGTCCCATACGCGATCGGCGTAGTGCGAGAACAGGTGTCACCACCGGAAGCAGGTTGAAAAAGGCAACTAATTCCGAGCGTTGGTTTATATTGTTGTTTCAATTGTTTATGAAAAAGGAAACACAAAATGACTCACAATGTATGCAGATCAAGGTATTAATATGGAGAACCTGATTCTCTCAAGAATATCATTATCATTAGACAAGATCTATATCACTTCCTGTACATTAAATATTGTAAAATAAGACTGAATATCTAAACTACATATAATTATGGAATCATCAACATAACTGTGTTTGATTCCAGAGTTATTCGTTCATTGGTTTCCTATTAAAGTATTATTAAAGTTGTGAAATTAATCAACTATTACTATTTGTTAACGTAAGACTAAAAGCGATCTCACCGGAGTGAAAGAAGAACCGTTTTTTAAGCTAACCTTCGAGCAAATGTATCATAATACTCAACGTACTAACTTGATTGCATATGCCCCAATATATCTTTTTCTGATTAGATGTCTTTGTTCTGTTTCGTTGATAAGTTCTCATCATAGTCATAAGGCAATTAACAGCAAAGTCAGTAATATTAGTTAAGAACGTAGAATTCACGAATTTGTTTTTATTATGTACCATGTATAAGTAAGTAAATTCGTGATTATTCTTACGTTAATGAGATGTGTCATTTTCAAATCACCTTACTTGTTTACTCGATTTAATTAATTTCGTTTATACGTAGTACATAATAAAAAGGAATTCGTGAATTCAACGTTCTTAACTAATATTACTAACTTTGTTGTTACTTGCCTTACGGCTATGATGAGAACTTATTAACGAAACACAACAAAAGATGCCTAATAAGAAAGAGATATATTGGGGCAGATGCAATCAAGTTAATACGTTGGTGATTACATTTGTTCGAAGGTTAACACATTAGTTGTTTAATTACTTAATATGTAGCTATATACTTATAAAGTATCCATAACATAAACACGACGAATAACGTCTTGATTATTTTATCAAGCCACTCCATCCTGAAACATCGAGTAAAATTAATGTGTTAAATATTATTTTAAGCTTGCAGTATTAAAAATACATAATAACATATTTGAGAAGAAATTAAATAAACTAAATGTTGTAAAGTAAAACTGAAAATTTAACAAATAATTGTTACATTAGTATGCCTGATTTATTTGTTATCTCAATTTAATTGACAGACATTTTCACGAGGAATATTGAAATCAATTTCTCGAACTTCGTAAATCCGAAAGACAGGAAAGATTAAAGTAAGCACTTTGCGAGATTTAGAGCATCAGTCACACTACTACCTTACGGTAATTGTAACCGCGTGAGTTCCGGCAAGACACTACTACCGTAGCGCTACAGCTTTGTTGCTACAATTGTAGGGACGCCATACTTACATTAGCGAGCATGACCACAAAATTATATTTTAATTATAAGAGTCGCGTTTGCCAATTAATTGAAACAAATATAGAATGGAAAATATTGAAGATTGGCTCATGAATAACATATTGTTCGATGATTTATCAGATAAAAGCAACAATGAAGTGGAAAACGTTTAGCTACAGTTCTATTGGAAAGTTGCGTTTTGCCGAAACGCACTCGTGTAGCGCTAGCGTAGCGCGATAGTAGCAGTTTCTTGCCGGGACACACTCTTAGTTGACACAGATCCTCGTCATATTTTACAAGGAGGATTATCAGAATATTTAATAATGTGTGAGTGTTGTGGTAATAGATAGGTAATGCTAACAATAAGATATGTGATATATGTATGCATCCTAAAAAATATTTAAAGACGCAAACAGAAACTCCAGAGAATAACTAAAAATTTCCTATCTTAAGGTGAAATTGTCTATTCTCCATTTTTTTAAGATGCACCTCACCTTTTATAATGACGTCTGGCTGCTGTTAGATCGTCTACGTTTTCGTTCAGTAAGTAAAATTTACAACCCTTTACTGCCTTTCTGCAAGTAAGAATTTATGTCGATGATATACATAGAAAAATGGAACGTTATAAAATAATGATGTAAAATTATAAGAAAGTAGGATTTACCTATAGTATTCATGTATGTCAAAATCTTTGGAGTCAAAACCAAAGTCTTTCCAATTATCAGCGCTGAGATTATCGACCGCAGTGTTCCATTTTGTATTATGAAATGTCCACTTATGTAATGTAAAATGCAACAAAACCGTATTCGCTACATATACTTTTCTTTGCAATTTCAGAACTCTAGCAATATTAAACACCTTATTAATTATTTATAATATATAATTATTTATAATATTTCTATAATTCAAATCGAACTTCACTCGGTGAGTTCGTTTGATTTATTAATTATGCCGTATCTCGTCTGGATGGAAATTGTAGATGTTTAGATGGCGATTTGTGTATCTGGTATGGGAAAGAATTTCACTGATAGATTAATTATTGTATGAACCTTTACTAAGATCACCCCTGACTGCAGGGGATGATTAAAAAAGAAAAAACCGTTGTGAAATCGCCAAAATTAATGATACTCCAGTACCTGAATATAATGTCAACTAAAAGATATTAGCGCGATTAGCGGCAGGTGTCCTATGGCGAGAAAAGAAAAAAGCTATAAGCGGGAATAAATGTATTATAGCTATGTCTGAGGTTGACATTCGTATGTTGTCCAAAACCTAAGACCCGCGCACGCAAGCTTAATCAAAGCTAAACATAGGAGAGAACCTGTTCACGGTCTTAGACCGCTATCAGAGAAATCCTCTGGATTTATTATGGGGCGATTGTAAAATTTTGCAAAGACGCGCGATTGACCCGACCATCCGGCTGCGCGCTTAATTAAGTTTAAAGAGACACCTTTCTGAGCCGCTGACGAGGTAGAGTCGTGCCTTGTACTATACGCTGTAAACAAATCGGCCCTCACTCCACATTCCTCCAGACCTGGTCGTATCCAACGGCTAATGGTCTGTGGGCCTACTGCCCTATAAGGCTTCATGCAAGAGACGAATAATCTATCGCCGGAAAATGAACGAAGGTCTTTGGTAACTTCTATATAGGTCTTCATTAAACTAAAAATACAGAGATTTTCATTTCCCGCAAATAGAGAAAAACAAAACAACGGTTGAGAACGTCCAGGAGCAGACGTTTTGAGTCTATCCGGGATGCGGATAATGAGCTTATCATTAAATGAAATTTGCGAAATCCTGAACGATGCGAGTGTTTGCACTCGCTGACCCGTGCCGAGGGCAAGGAGGAGGACCAATTTTTTCGAAAGTACCTTAAGCGGTAAAGTATCGTGTGGATAAAATGAAGCCAGCTTAGCTAACACAGGGGCCGGATCCCAAACGTAGTCATATTTCGGCCGAGGGGGTTTAAGAACCTTCCTGCCTGATAAGAGTCCTGCCGCCAGGGAAAGGGTCCTCCAAGCAGGGTGACAATCTCTGAAAGGAGAAGAGAGGAGATTGTAGGCTGGTTCAAAAATCACAGGTTTTCCAACCAGAAGGCGGTGGAATAGTGGGAACCAGGACTGTGATGGCCACCATGGTACCACCATGGTACCACCACGACTCCTTGCGCTTGGTCATTTAAAATCTTCCTGAGAACTCGAGGTAAAAGGATGAAAGGAGGAAAAGCGAAGAACTTTGTGTCAGTCCACGAGAGTGTAAAAGCGTCGATTGCTATGGCGCCCGGATCTGGGAACCAAGATACGTAGGCCGTGCATTTCGCATTGACGATTGAAGCAAAAAGGTCAAGGTCAACAGGACCAAATTCTAGTGACAAACGATGAAAAGCATCCTCTGATAGAGACCATTCCACGCTGATACCTCTGGATTCCTGATCTGCGATCGTATTTTCGATAGAAGCTATGTAAGATGCGAAAACCATAAGGTTGCGATTTTCGCACCAGGTCCAGATCTGTCTGGCTATAGCAAATAAATGAGGATATTGGACGGAACCAAAGCGATTAATACAGGCAATAGCCGTTGTATTATCTATTCTGAGAAGAACATCGCAGTCCCACAAGTCTGGTGCAAAGCATTGAAGAGCGTAGAAGGCGGCCCTAAGCTCTAACAAATTTATATGGCTAGTTTTCTCTTCCGCGGACCACCATCCATGGGTGCGGAGTTCCCCACAGGAAGCCCCCCACCCCGATAGAGAAGCGTCCGAGAAAATTTCACGAGCTGCCACCCTGGAACGGATGAAATTAGCTTGTTTTAGGTTTGAAAAAACCCTAATTCACCACTGAAAATCCTCAGCGAGGTAGGACGGGATGTCCATAGTGGCTGAATAACTATCTCTGGAGTGTGCCAAAGCTCGTAATATTGTTCTTTCCAAGGCCTTGGTATATAATATTGAATTGCGGGACAGACTGAAAACAGAGATCCAATCATGCGTGCGAAGCTTCGGATTTGGCATTTGCGTTTAATCGAGATACTCAACATTAAGGGGGGAAATACATTTAGACGGCCGAAAATGATCAATTTTTGGGGAATTTTTTGTTAGGAGAATAAATTATATGACATTTTAAAAATATATGTACTATTTACTTATACTTTAAGCTGTTTTAATATATTTTTTATTTTACATAATATTAAAAAATGGCGGAGATATTGTACTGTCTTCCAAAGACATCGGCACGCGAGTTGCCAATCTGCGGGAATTCTGGAGTCTGATGTATTTGTCTGAAACATTTAAACCAAATTTTTTTTTATTATTAAAGGTTATATCTTCTAAGTGAACCTAACTCCAGTGACAAAAAATTAAAAATGGAAGAAATACACGCTTAACAAAAAAAATCTATTTTTTTCGCAACATTTTCGTCGTATTTTGCAAGAAAAAGGTACTTTTTTGTAATGATTGTGTATTACATTTAGGTTCACACAGAAGCAGATGTTATTATTTATATTTTAAGCCAAATTTCAGGAGAATCTGTTAAATAGTTTTTGAGCTACATTTCCCGCAAGTTTTTAAAATGTAGTTTCGAGAAAAACGCGTTTAAAGTTTTGAGAAATGAAAACTCAATGATTTCAAAGATTTACCAGCTAGTCAGCGATTCCAGGTCCATATAGTAGCCCTTCAGTCTCTTCATAGAGCTGATTTGCCAGCATAGCTTGTTCTCGAGCTGCTTGCCGAGCTTCTTTAGTTGTTAAAGAGCTGCGCCGCTCCTGCCGAATAACCCGCTTCTCGTCGATGTCGTCAGCGAAAGTTTTGCTCTGCCTTCCAATAATAATATCTAAGCCACTCATATTTTTTAAAATTGAAGAATATCCTTTATTAAACAATCCTGCTGCTATAAATGCTGAGATTTCGATTATTTTCAGCCCTTCAGAATACAGATGCTTGGGAGCGAAGCGTCAAATCGTTGAATTAAAACTTTCGTTTGCATTTTGCGTGTGGCCGCCTAAGCATCTTTGCAGTAGGTACTCTTTCAACAAATGTTCAAAAATTGGAAAGTTATGCTTCTGCATATCTGGGTGAAGTGACGCAGAGTGCTCCAGAAGTTCCACAGTTGCTTCAATAGCTTCACTTTTTTTCATTTGCACCAGCTATCGGCTCCCAGTTCTATCTCTTCACTTTCTTTCACTATCTTTCACTATCTTTCACTATCTTTCACTATCACTATCACTATCACTTTCGGAGCTACAGTGACCGTTGACTAAAAACGTTCCGTACAGATCAAATTCTGGAGACAGTTTGACTGACCTCAACCCAGATCTTCTCTAGCAAAAATAGTGGGGACACAAAATCTACGAAACATTTGCCCTACATAAAATAAAGATGGAAGGGAGACAAAGAAGGGTTCGCATTCCTGTTCCGAGTGCGTGTCGGTATACCTGCGACGCGCTCCGGCATCGAACGGAGACGGGTCATGTCTACAAGCTATAACATCAAAAGGGCTTCGAATTTTATTTTAAAACTTTGGCATCACATTTTCGAGATGTTATACTAACATTTTATGAAAAAAAATTGAAAATTTTGAAGGTTGTCAATGTATTTCCCCCCTTAATCTGAGTAGATTCCTGCGCCGCTTCCGTGGGATTGCAACAGACTGTTGCACTGAGTCGAAGATAAAACTCAGATATTTACACCTTTGTGCTGGAATTAGTTGAGATTTCTCGTAGTTCAGAAGAAATCCGAGCGACGATAGCAAGTCCATACTGAGAAAAATTTTCATCGGATAAACCAATTAAATAGTATGTCCGATAGTTAATTTTTCCGATTACGTTTTCCGATTAAATTATGGATATATCCGATGAAATTTATCCGATGAAATGCAATTACCGATGAAATTTGATTGAAAAATCGATCAAATTTTTCATCGGATATACAATTTAATCGGACATATCCGTTTGTTATCATGTTATTGGATTATCCGATTATATTTAATCGGACATTTTTCTCAGGAAGCTCTTAGATTGCGTAAACCATCCTGTTCTGAGAGACCAAAAAGCAGGAGATCATCTAGATAGATAACGGAGCAGTACTCTTCTGCTCTCAGATGAGCAACTACTGGGCGTAGAATTTTAGTGAATATGTAAACTCGTAGACAATCTCTTTCCACTGAAAACGAAGGAAATGACGATATTCCTGTGCTATAGGCAGTAAAAGATAGGCGTCTTCCAGATCTAGAGTCACCATCCAGGATCCTGGAATCATGAGTTGAACTACCGTTCGTCAGTCCTCCAATTGAAAATGCTGTGGACTGAGATAAAGGTTAAGGTCTTTGAGGTTCAATATGAAACGCATGCCTCCTGAGGGTTTCGGAACCAAGAAAAAACTGGATAAGAACTGGTTCTCGGAAGGAGCCGTAGCTATTATAGCTCCCTTACTTAGTAAGCGTAAAATCTCCTCATCACACGCCTTTGCAACCTCCGGGGAAAAAGAAGGTACCCGCATGTGCACACGAGAAGGAGGGGCGGAAACAAAAGGTATATGGTAACCCCTGATAGCCTGGAGGACTTCTGGATCTGTTGTTAATTCTTTCCACCTACGGAAAAAACAAGCTAACCTCCCCGCTGTCCTTACTTGTACTAACGGCGTGTCCGAGACCTGGATCTGGAGTAGGTCTGACTGCGGCTCTTTGATTGCGTCGCTCCTATCCGGCGAGCCGAGGATGAAGTGCGTTGGGCAGGAGCTTTGAAGTTTGACGCTTTCGGTTGCTCTGACACGTTTTGTTGACGAGATGGCTGATTGTTGATTTTTAGCGCTGTCGGGGTAGAGGTAGATCTGGCTATATCTCGCCCTACCTTCTCACAGGCCTGTGCTGCTTTAAGATCCTCTGCGAAACCTGACCCGAAAAGCCAGTCGTCGACCTTACAGGAATCCACTGTCGATTTTCCTACAAACGTCAGGCACGGTTTTATATATGCCTGCCTGGCAAGGGACAAGCGGAATTGGAGATCGGACAAAAGATGAAGTCCTTCCGCAAGCTTGACAATAATGTTCTTCGAGTTATTATCCTGAAGAAAGGACTGGTGAAACTTAACCAGGTCGGTTATGGTCGAACCTAGTGCGTTCAGACAGGCTCCTACTTGGGTCTGCCTCTTTGCCTGGTATTCTTCCCTTTTTAAAATGGCCTGCCGTTTGGACAGAGCTGACGTCAGTTCTCTGTTAACCTTAGGAGGTCTTAAACACGTAAGGTCTCCTTTGAGCTCGTACTTTGAAAGTAAAGAGTTGCGAAGTTCCTCTTTTAAACCCATACGTAGCCCGGATTTTGTCGAGTTAAAGATTACAGGATCCCAAGTCGCATCGCTTGACGAGCATTGTTCCTCGCCAAACAGCTCGGCTACCAGAGTTTTCTTCTTCCTCCGCACTTATCTGGGTCACCTTGGGGTCCGTAAACAACACTGTACATCCTGGTGCCGGCTCCTCTGGCTGTTCTATAAGCAAAGAAATGACCGAAAAAATAGATGAAGCAATCGGCTATATTTCCTCTTCGCAGTAACGAGGAAATATACCTGGTGCAACGCCCCGGTTCTGGAGAACCGTCTGCTCATCTATTTCGGTCTCAACCTCTGGAGAGACAATGGTATCTGTATTCTCCTGGAGGAGAAGAGAGTCCGCCGTGGGACTGGGGGGATTTTTCGCCCTACTTACACTCCCTGCACTCTGGGAGCTGTGTTGCTTCATAAAAGCGAGAAAGCCTTTTAGAGCCGTGGCCAGTATTAGCTGGGATAATGTCTGAGAGGGAGAACGGCACCGTGAGGTTTCCTGCGACGCCCGAGGTGTCGATGATGAGTCTCGCGAGGAATGTCGAGATCTAACCTCCTTGTAGCGATCCTGAGACCTCTTCTTTCCCCTACGCTTCCCTTTATGAGAGTGATGGCCCGAGCGATTTCTACGGTGACCTGGGTAATTATCCCTGGGCCTCTTGAACTTGAAACTTCACTTTGAAGCAATTGAAAAACTTGAACTGTTGATGCTGCGCAACAAAAACACAATGAAGTTGGCAGTCCGCGTAGCGGCCTGCTTGGGCGCGCAGCGCCGGCACCGCCTGCACCTTTTTCAGTTTGGCGGGTTTTTTGAATAGTTGGTGATAGCGCGTACAAGGACACGACTACAATTTCCATCCGGACGAGATACGGCATAATATATAATTATTTATAATATTTCTAGAAGAAGTTGC
>NW_011966608.1:0-6577 GCF_000949405.1 Vollenhovia emeryi | reverse complement strand
ACCGATAAATTAAAATAAATTTCTTTTTAGAGTAAAAAGATTACCTTACTTTACTTTTTTACATAGGCTAATTGAGGTAATTATAGAAGTTTATTTCTTTTGATCTTATTATTTTATCAAATTTATACGTATGTACATAAGTATATACCATACATATATGTACATTATCATCTCTGCTGTGTCTACTCTGCTGTGCATACAAACACACACACACACACACACACACACACACACACATACAAACATAATACTTTCTAACAAGTAACTTTCAAGTAAGACCCCTATCTAAAACGAAACAATATATGATAACACGCCAATGTGGGTCACAAGGCAAGATGTAGGTAGCCCAACGTGTAAATCTTAAATCTTTTTGAAAGTCGTGAATCTATACATATACCGTTTCTTTCCACATTAGTACTACGCGCCGATTTCTTTTCCGGACCTAACGCAGTTTATCATATACGTGGAAATATTGTCGTCAGCAGATTCACGTATTCGATTCGATGATTATTTTTCAAATGCAATTCGCATTTTTCTGATGCTATATTTAGCATTCAATCCCCTCCCTCCCCCCATTTTCCCCGTCCTGTAAATTAATTTTATTGCGAAAAATATTACCCCAACCAGGATTTGAGGGAGGTCCCAGGTTCGAATCCTGGTTGGGGTAATATTTTTCGCAATAAAATTAATTTACAGGCCGGAGAAAATGGGGGAGGGAGGGGCTTGAATGCTAAATATAGCATCAGAAAAATGCGAATTGCATTTGAAAATAATCATCGAATCGAATACGTGAATCTGCTGACGACAATATTTCCACGTACATGATAAACTGCGTTATGTCCGGAAAAGAAATCGGCGCGTAGTACTAATGTGGAAAGAAACGGTATATAGATTCACGATTTTCAAAAAGATTAAGATTTACAAGTTGGGCTACCTACATCTTGCCTTGTGACCCACATTGGCGTGTTACCATATATTGTTTCATAATACTTTCTACTGTGTTTCTTTGGCATAATAAAAATGTAAATCTTTAAGAACTAAATTATATAGTTCTGACCGTGATACACATATAAATTTTATTTTACCATACTTTGCACACCAACACTTTAATACTTGCGTACAAACACTTTTCAGTCTGTTATTCAATTTTGTATGTGTAAGGTTTTTTTAAATACTTTTATCGAAAGACACATACAGAAAGACAAGCAGATGGAATTATTAATAACCAATATTATTGTTGAAAAGTATATTTATGTACAATTATTGATACCCATTAATTATTTAATAATACCTTATTTTACAAAGTAAGTAATAAACACTTACGACTAGTTGCTTCATATTCTCAGCTAAAATACAAGTATTTAGCGTTCCTCTAGTGTTATTGAGAATCATGTCTTTTAGACTTCCATCAAATCTGACGTTAGCTCCATTGTGGAATATTATAGATACTTTTTCGATCAACATTTCTCGATCGGAGGGAAGCAATCCTAAATTGTCAGCAGCTAAATTTCCACTTATAGGAATAATTTTATCAAACGCAGACGGTTGCGTGCTTCGTAGCAGATCGAAAAGCTAAATTATTAACAGCAATTAGTACAAAGAGAACGCATGGTATATATTTCTATTGCTATGGCATTCAATTTTAATTTCGAAAAAATTCTCTATTGAACATTTAAAAGATAAAAAGGTTATGCATATATCGTTTGAATATAGATATAATTAATATTAATTTAAAAAATTCGTTTTGTTATCACATCTTGATATCACAAAACGTTTAACAAGAAGCAATGCTTTTGTTCCTTCTAAAAAAACTATTTTATACATTCTTAAATTGTTTCTATATAAACTAATGATATGAAAAACTAATTTGTTTGTTTTTCCTGCAACTCTTAAGTAAAGTTTCCATTATTATATATACACATATCGACAAACTAGTTCACAAAATGTGCATAGTGCTTTTACTACTATCAATTATTATTGCAATACTAATTATTGCAATACTAATTGACACTGGACTACCATATTACTTCACATTTAGATGAAATTTCCGACGAGCTATTAGTTGGTTATTAATTAATATTATTTGCGGGACATTATTGATTCTGTTTAGGGTTTTAAATTTATGCACATTATGGGTTTATAAATGTTGTCAATTAAATGACTCAATGGAAGCAATACGTTCTCGCGTATTGAACATTCTAGTTAGAGACTTTTCATTGCAATCGATGACTTAAAACTTAATTATTTTAATAATAATTTTATTATTTCAATCTGACGGTATATAAACAATTTATATATGTAAACAAAAATACTAATTATGTTTGTAGGATTACAACTCTTTTTCCATTTTTGGTAACATTGGTCAGTGTCGTTTACGTGCTCGCAATGGTATTCAACGTGGTAATTAGAAAATGATTTCAAATTAGAATATTGAACGAATTGGTGTTTTTTTATTTCCTGCTTCTTTAAAAAACAGATTTCTACTAATTTTGAAAATCGATTCTATTGTATTGCTTAAAATACTTCTAGTCATAACTACATGAATTCATAATGCCTACGAGTTAAACGGCAGTATTTAATTGTGTTGTAGCAATAATAACTTTTACAGTAACTTGTATGCACATGTCTACAAAAAATGGGATCATGATTGTTGTTGGGCAGCTGGGGGTCGTTTCCCAAGTAATTTTCTGCGTAGAATTCGAATCCGAGGTCAGAATTGTCCCATCACGTCAGGATTTTGAGATATTTGAGGTTATATACTCGAAAAATGGCTTTTTGGGCTACTTTTGAGGTTATGTACAGGACGCACAAAATTTTTTAGCTCTTTTCTTTTAATTGCATCACTTAGTACTACTCTTTCCCTTCAAAATGAGCTGTCGAATGGTTATCTACGATTTTTCCTTGCAAAGTTACGGCCATTTTAAGATAACATGATGAATTCCAAACCCTGCACCGTTATAGCCCAACAACCTCATGAGCATTCACGTTAAACCATCTTGAATTTTCAAAATCTAATTTCAGATTCTCCATCAAACCCATATACACATATAGTTTTCAGCCCAGGTTTTCGAGTTTATAGTTCAAAGTTTACAGGTTTAATGTGAATGCTCATGAGGTTGTTGGGCTATAACGGCGCAGGGTTTGGAATTTATCATGTTATCTTAAAATGGCCGTAACTTTACAAGGAAAAATCGTAGATGACCATTCGTCAGCTCATTTTGAAAGGAAAGAGTAGAACTAAATGATGCAATTAAAAGAAGAGAGCTAAAAAATTTTGTGCGTCCTGTACATAACCTCAAAAGTAGCCCAAAAAGCCATTTTTCGAGTATGTAACCTCAAATATCTCAAAATCCTGACGTGATGGGCCAATTCTGACCTCGGATTCGGATTCTACGCAGAAAATTACTTGGGAAACGACCCCCAGCTGCCCAACAACAAAACCTTGTAGACCTGTGTAGTTAATAGAAACGCCTCTATGTTCAAGCTGGATAGTACCTAGCTATATTTCTTTCTTCTTTATACACTTTTCTCAACCCAGCAAAATGTAATAATAACTTAACGATTATACATATATGACAAATATATTTATGCACATTTATGCTGATCTCACCTTGTTATCCAACATTTTCTGCAGTCTATCGTTGATACTTAGTTCTTTTTTCGGCCGTATGAGTACAAATATGTTTGCAACATCGGGACATGATCGTAAAATCTTTTCAATAAGAACTTTACCCATAAACCCGGTCCCTCCGGTAATGAATATACAGCGGCCGGCATAAAAAGCCGGAATATACTCATATGTTGTTTTATTTTCCATGTTTAGACTTAACGTATATTCCGAAAATCGGTAAAAATACAAATAAAATTATCTCGATTTTTATAGGCAAGGTACAAATCGTAAAAATGTCGGCACTCGTTTTCACTTACATCGAAAATCCGAATGACTAACAAACTTTAAGTACAGGAGCTTATAAAGCTTGTCTTACGGTAAAATATTCCTAAAGGTTAAAAAAGCAAAGCCCGTGCCTTTCGTATTGATCTGCGTATGTAGTTGAAGTCACTTTGTCTCGTTTCATACATGATTCAAACAATTTAGAGGGTCAAGTAGACGACATTTTGTCAGGCGTGCACAATAAATCTTTTGTGTTTTAAGTGGAAGGAATGGACTGTTGTTGCTATTAATTTTTTATTCAGAAACTATGTTTAGCATACAGACACATTAGGATTAAAACTCGCGTACAAACAGCTGCAGACTGCGTTTTAGCCCGAGATTTAGGATTTTTCGGTGTCAAAGTTTTCATCCGAAATGTATTCATGTTTATTTTGGAGTCAATAATATTAAAACAAATTGGAAATTTGCACATTGCTTCCTCAACATCTGGATTTTTTTTTATTTTAAAGGTGCAAATTTAAATTTGCAAAACGCAGCATCAGCATTCTGGCAAGTTGTTTTTAATTTATAAGGTGCAAATTGGAAATTTGCAAACTGCAACATTAACATTTTGGCAAGTTGTGTATTCAAAATTGGCTTCCTCATAGAGGAAGCTTTGTGAGTTAATCTGCAAATTAAAAATGTGAACATTGCCCATTCTAACTTGTAAAAGTGTAAATTGCAAATTTGGACATTACTTCGTCATCATGAAGGCAAGTGATTGTTAAAAATTTGGGCAACCTCATAGAAGAGGCTTTGTGAGTTAGGGTTGATTTTGAAAATTGCTTACTTGAGAATTTTTATTAGCACACAAAGCTTTCTTTAATTATTAATTTATATTATATTAAAAAATAAAGTTAAATAAATTTATCAATCCTCCCAACTAAATATAATTAAAATATACCACAATTTATCAATCCTCCCAACTAAATATAATTAAAATATACCACACATAAAATCACACTCCAATAATTTTAATAATATAAAATTCTATAGGGTCTTCTCGTCCCATATTTACATTTAAGTATTTTTACTTAATAACTAAATTAAAAAGTTTCTCTATGAGAAAGCCAGAAACATATATGCGAAGAGTAAGAGGATTAGAAACTTGGATATGGCTTTCTCACAGAGAAAGCTTTGTGTGCTAATAAAAATTCTCAAGTAAGCAATTTTCAAAATCAACCCTAACTCACAAAGCCTCTTCTATGAGGTTGCCCAAATTTTTAACAATCACTTGCCTTCATGATGACGAAGTAATGTCCAAATTTGCAATTTACATTTTTACAAGTTAGAATGGGCAATGTCCACATTTTTAATTTGCAGATTAACTCACAAAGCTTCCTCTATGAGGAAGCCAATTTTGAATACACAACTTGCCAAAATGTTAATGTTGCAGTTTGCAAATTTCCAATTTGCACCTTATAAATTAAAAACAACTTGCCAGAATGCTGATGCTGCGTTTTGCAAATTTAAATTTGCACCTTTAAAATAAAAAAAATCCAGATGTTGAGGTAGCAATGTGCAAATTTCCAATTTGCACCTTTAAAATTAAAAAAAATTTAATAGACAACTTGCCAAAATGCTGATGTTGCATTTTGCAAATTTCCAATTTGCTCCTTTAAAATTAAAAAAAGGTTACATGATGAGGAAGCGATGTGCAAATTTCCAATTTTCACCTTCCCCCCCCCCCTTTTTAATAATGTCCGTGCGTGCGTGCGTGCGTGCATGTCTTTTTTTTGTTGTATCTGACGCAACTAAGTCGAACATCAGGATTGCTGTTCAAATCCTATCTTAGAAATTTTAAAAGCTATTCACCGATAATTCTGGCATTTCCGTAAATTTTAAATCTCATAATTCAATAATTACTTAACGAAAACATACTTTATTATACCGTTTTGGAAAGCTGTTGAAATAAGCTACAAGAAGAAGGAGGGTTCTATATAAAAATTTCAATGTGATCTTTAAATAAGCTTGATAAAGTTATTCAAGGTCATACTGATATTACTATAAAATGCGCCACCAAAAATGATACAACTTTATTGTTTAACATTTTTTTCTTTCGTGGATATTTAAAATATTATTGAGGAATTTCAACCTAAACAATGTGCAAATTTCTAATTTGCACCTTTACATTTATAAAAAAATTTAATACACAATTTGCCCAAATACCTAGGTTGAATTTTGCAAATTTCCATTTTGCTCCTATTAAATTAAAAAAGAAAGGCTATATGATGAGGAAGCAATGTTCAAATTTCAAAATTGGTACTTTTAAATAATTCGTTTTTTCCCGCCTATTATTTAAAACAATCCTATAATTTTGCTTCCTCATAGAGGAAGCTTTGTTTTCATGCGAAAATTTTTTTTGGGTTTTCTATGCCAATGGGTTTAGTATAATCTAAAAACTGCAAAAAACACACTAATTTAAAAAATGTGTGTGTGTGTGTGCGTGCGCAATAATTGTTATCGCTCCCACCTTCGCAATTTTCGAGATATCCACCAAAAAACACACTTTTGCTTCCTCATAGAGGAAGCTTTGTTTTCATACGAAAAATTTTTTTCCAGTTTTCATTGCCAATGGGTTTAAAATGTTTTAAAAACTCAAAAAACACAATTTTGCTTCCTCATAGAGGAAGCTTTGTTTCGATA
>NW_011966607.1:16123-21240 GCF_000949405.1 Vollenhovia emeryi | reverse complement strand
TTACAATTTAAATAAATTAGTAAATGATAAGTTAGTAGTAGGTTTACCAAGTAAGATTGAAAATATTGAAATGAAATGCGCAAATTGCATTGAAAGCAAAATGACCAATGTACCGTTCAAAAACAATAGACAAAGACTAGAGAAATTTTGGAATTAATTCATACTGATTTGAATGGACCACATAACACTGTAGGTTATAGTGGAGAAAAGTATTTTTTAACCTTCATTGATGATTACAGTAAATGCGCTAGAATTTTTTGTATACGAAATAAGTCAGAAACCGCTAGCTGCTTTATAGAATTTGTAAACCAAGTTGAAAACATTTTTAACAAAAGGGTAAAGAAAGTGCAATGCGATAATGGAAAGGAATATTTGAACAAAGAAATTTATGATTTTATCAGGTATAAAGGGATTCAATTGCTGTCATGTCCACCCTACGTCCATGAGTTAAACGGAGTAGCGGAGAGATATAATAGGTCAGCTATGGACATAGGTAGATGTTTAATCAGAGAGGCTAGAATACATAGGTGTTATTGGCCAGAAGTAATAAAAGCAGTGGCGTACTTAAAGAATAGAACAATTGCTAATACACAGGAGAATAAAACTCCATATGAAATATTTTTTGATAAAAAACCTAATGTTGAACATTTAAAAATTTATGGAAGTAGAGTATTTGTTAGAGTTCCAGAAGTTCTCAGAAAAAGTAAATGGGACAATAAAGCAGAATTAGGAGTTTTAGTAGGCTACACAGAAAATGGGTATAGAGTCCTAGTCAATAACAGAGTAATCAATGCGAGGCATGTTCAAGTTGTTGAAGAAAATGTAAAGTTAATTTGCCTAGAAAAATCTGATGATGATAAAGATAGAGAAAATGAGGAAAGTGAATCTGAATATGAAAACGATGAAATTAAGAGGTCTGAAAGCAAAATATCTGATGAAGAATTAATTAACGTAACTGATAATAGACAAACAAATAATAATGAAAATGTCGATAACCTGCCAAGTATCAGTCTAGACAATTTACCAGTAAAAAGAGAATCTGAAAGAAAGAAAAGTCCTGTGAGTAGATTTGGAAACCCAATCTCACATTTTATTTATGTAAATTATGTAAATGCTAATACTCCCAGTACATTTGAGGAGGCGTTGAACTCTAGCGACAGTAAAGAGTGGCAAAAGGCAATGAATTCCGAATTAAAAAGTTTAGTTAAAAATAATACTTGGACAATTGTAGACAGACCCGAAGATAAAGAAATTATTGATGTTAAATGGATTTACAAAAGGAAAAATGCTAACACTTATAAAGCTAGACTAGTAGTTAGAGGCTTCCAACAGAAAGAGTATATTGAAAATGTTTATTCACCAGTAGGCAAAATGCAAACGCTAAAAATTTTATTATCTTATAGTTGTAAAAATAAGTTGTTTATTGATCAAATGGATGTCGAGACGGCATTTTTAAATGGAAGTGTGAAATCTGAAGTGTATATAAATGTACCAAAAGGTTACGAAATAGGTGCGAACAAAGTGTTGAAATTGCAAAAGGCATTGTATGGACTTAGAGAAAGCCCGAGAGCATGGTACGAGTGCTTTAACGAATATGTAAAAGGACTGAATTTTGAGAGAAGTAACTATGATTACTGTCTATATGTGAACAATTCTGGCAAAGATCCAATATATATTTTAGTGTTTGTTGATGATCTATTGATATGCTGTAAAGATAAGGATGAAATTAATGAAATCAAGAAAAGTTTAATGGTAAAATTCGTCATGAAAGACCTTGGAAAAATTGGGCATTATATTGGAATAGATATTGACTATAGTGATGATAGAGGCATGATGGCTTTAAGCCAGACCAAGTATATTGAATCTTTGGCCAAGAAATACAATCTTGAAAAGGCGAAATTGTACGACACTCCAATGGAGACTGTGGCGGCCGTAGGCGCCCCTACGGAACGGCAACACGGCCACCACAATACAACTCGCGACCGCGCGCGCGACGCGCGCGAAAACATTCAATCCGAGGGAGACACCCCCGGAGCAAAACTCCACGAGACACCGCTAGAAGCCGCATGAAAACAATAACATTCTCGGAATTGAAAAACGGTGAACTACAGTATAAAAGGGAGCGGAGATAAGCCAACTCTGCGAATCGACTCCAAAGATAATTCCTAGTGACGTATCGAGGACTCATGCGCACCAGCAAGCCGCGAGCAGTTGTTACGCCGAGGAGACAACCCCGAGCGGAACCAGCAGACGGAGTGCCTTCCTGCGACGAGACCAACACCGAGGATCTACCGAGAGCAGTCAGCGAGATCGTACCATCCGACGAGGGACCAAAGCAGTCGGCGGATCCTACAGAGAACGGAGCTGCGGCAGAGCCTACAGAGAGCGGAGCGGCGACTCCCGATCCAGTGCCAGCAGAGACAACGACTCGACGAGGCTGACCACACCTACGCTGCATCGAGTACCGGCCGTGGCAGCTACACAAGATCGAGCTCTCTCCACCTCGCTTAACGCGACCACCGCGGATCTTCATAAGCCCGTGGGATCTACGCGTGCGGCGCTTCACCAGCCCACGTTACATACAAGCGCGCCTGTTCTCTCCGGTCTCGCCGTTGCCACCGTCGCCGCGATCTCCACCACGCACGGGAAGGTGTCAGACGACGCAGACCGCAGCCGCGGAAGTACGCTCGCAAAGCACGCAAACCAAAGGCTGGACTACGAGCGAATCTGAATCCGAGCCGGAACCGGAGTGCCCATACGGTCCTATTAGGGTGACCATTACGGCCCCTCACATATCTTACCGAGAGCGTAATCTAAACTACCGCGCTTCTCGGTAGATATATTTTTGCAACGCGCCGCAAGGCGCACAAACTCGATCTAAAACAAACACTGTATGTACTTGTACATATCTGTAAATATATCTCTATTCACATATCTCACTCTCGTCTATAAGCGGACCTCACTACTGCGATCCTCCACCAGCGAGCGAACATTTCCTTCTGCGCAAACGACAACGGGCTAACCAGCCCCCATAGAGACCAATCTGAAGTTAGATCAAGCGAATGAAATAGACGAACGTATCAAATATAAAAATTTAATAGGAGAATTACTATATATTAGTACAGGCACGAGGCCAGATATTTCATACAGTGTAAACTATTTAAGTCGTTATCAAGGTTGTTACGATGAAACGCATTTTAAGTATGCGATGAGAATATTGAAATATTTAGTAAAAACGAAAACCTTAAAATTGACGTATTATTATAATTTAGAAAGCGATATATTAGATTGTATGGTAGATTCTGATTACGCTGGAGATAACGTGGATAGAAAATCAACAACAGGCTTTGTTATACGATTGTTCGGAAATCTAATCTATTGGAAAACACACAAACAAAGTACGGTAACGAAATGCTCAACTTTTGCTGAATATACGGCTATGTCCGAAGCAGTAACAGAACTATTGTTCATTCAAAATTTGTTGAGAGAATCATTCGACGTAAACTTCGAGAGCGCGATAAAAGTGTATGAAGATAATTCAGGAGCAATAGCGATTGCTAAGTTTGGTAATCTCACCAAGAATTCGAAGCACATAGAGGTGCAGTACCATTATATAAATGAGAAGTATGAGGACGGTACTATTGACATTGTAAAAATCGATTCGTGCAATAATATAGCTGATATACTAACAAAAGGTTTAGACAAAGCAAAGTTTATTAAGAATAGAAAAGCATTAAGATTGATCTGAAGTTATGAACAAAAGTAAGACAGAATGAAACGCGAACAATGGAACGTTAAAGAATGTCAAAGAATGTTAATGCTAAGATCTAGATTATAAATTTAAGGAGGCGTGTTGTAGTACGGTAAATATAATAATCTAGACTAGCCTAATGATACGCGTAGCGCTATCTCTCTGATTGATAGCGCAACTCATTGTCAGCGAGTACGCACTGCGTGAAGCTAGCGCCTTGCGCACCGCTGACTATCGCTCTCGTCTGTCGACCGCCTTGGAGTGCGGACGCAAGAACCATTTTTGTACTCGTTTGTTAATTATACGAATATATTGTTGTGAAGTGGCAGCATTTATTCATACACAGCCTCAATACATCCTACAAAAATACAATAAAATGCTTCTAAAAATTGTAGAGATATTCATAAAGGTATTCAATAAAAATAAGGATATACATAGAATATAAATTGTTAAGAGTTTAACATAATATAACCATAAGTAGTATCTTAACTGAATATTATATAAAAGAAAAGCAGTTGCTTCTATTTCCGTTAAATCTAGACGGTTTTACTATTCCGTACTGGGCTCATAAGGCTTATGGCAAAATGGCAGGTCGTGACGTACGAACGTGACGTACCATGACAAAAAATGGCTGCCCTTATGTAGGCTTATGACCGTTTTTACTGGGGTTATAAGGGCTTATGTCCGTCTTAATGAAGAGCGCAAAATGGCAGCCCTTGCTTAATGCTTACAGGGGCTTATGTCCGTTTCAACGAGAAGCACTAAATGCTTCTAAATCATATATAAAACTCATGTAAAAACATATAGGATCGCATTAAATCGTATACATAAAAGAATTAAATCGTATAAGGTAGTATTAAATCATATGAAAATCATATATAGAGTAGAACGGGGTAATGTGGTGCACGGGGTAATGTGGTGCATTGGCAGTACCAACTGAACGAATAGAACAAATTGCTTGCCATCGATATGGTAGGTGCGTGGTGACCGACGATGCTCATGCAAGTCATTGCAGCCACCTTCGTACATCTGTCATAAAAATTACTGCTTCATTTGCAAAACACTTGTTGGCGGAAGGATAAATGTTTCATTTCGTTGCATCAGGAAAAATATTATTTCCACGTAAAAAAAATATCAGGTGAGTATTTTCTTGAGTGAAATTTCCCGCTTAACACGAATCTTGTGTTGTTTTGGCGATTATTTCGATTTTTACCGAGAAGCCGAATTTGACGTGACAAAAGTGCTTCGGGGCAATGTGGTGCATTCGGTTCGGGGCAATATGGTGCAAACTTGAAAATCACCATTTTTGTTATTGCTTTCGTTATTCAGCAAAATGGTGCGCAATCGACCAAGAACAACCCAAAAA
>NW_011966607.1:10210-15527 GCF_000949405.1 Vollenhovia emeryi | reverse complement strand
CCGAACGAAGCTAATATAAATAAAGCAATAGAAGCTGTTCAGGCTGGAAGCAGTGTGCGAGGCGCAGCAAAACAATTCGGAATTGCGCCGCAAACTATTCGTCATCGGTTGCAAGGATGCAAACCGAAATCAGTAGCACATGTCGGACAACGAGTGAGCAGATAAACGTCTAGCGTGTTTTTGAAGGTTTTTTTCATATTGTTTTCACTTCTCAGGTATTCAATGAGGAACAGGAACAGGAACTTCAAGACTATCTGGTGAAATCCTCGAAAATGTTTTACGGTCTCGCGTTGCCGCAACTTCGTAAGCTTGCGTTTCAATTTGCGCAGAAATTGAAAGCAGCCAGATCTATTAAGAAAATTCCGGCCAGTTGGTTCCCAAAGAAACCAGATGAAGAACCAACTGCCTCCATGGACTGGGTGGAAGGTTTCATGAAAAGGTATCCCAATCTGAGTTTGCGTCGACCGGTATCGACATCGCTGGGTCGAGCAGCAGCATTTAATGCGCCCGTCGTAATGAATTTTTATGATTTGTACGAAAATATCCGGCAGTTACATAAATATACCGCAGCAAATGTTTGGAACATGGACGAAAGTTCGCTGAGCACAGTTCATAAAACTAAATACTTCTAAATCATATATAAAACTCATGTAAAAACATATAGGATCGCATTAAAACATTGTTGTGGCGCAAAAAGGTCAGCGTTGTGTGGCAGCGGCCAGTTCGGGCGAACGTGGCGCTAGTGTGACTCTCGCGATGGCTATTTCCGCCGCCGGCGAAAAAATTCCACCATTTTTCATCTTCCCGCGGGTGAAGATGCAGGATAAATTTCTCATGCACGGCAGTGCGGGTGCCGAAGGAGTTGCGAATGGATCGGGTTGGCAGACCGCTGACACCTTCGTTAAATTTCTGCACCATTTTAAAAATCACGCCATCAAAGCAGGGACCGAAAGGATTTTGATGATCCTCGACAACCATGAATCGCATATGGCTATTGCGGGATTAGAATTTTGCAAGCAAAATAACATCGACGTGTTGACGCTGCCTCCACACACCAGCCACAAGCTGCAACCACTCGATAGAGGTGTTTTTGGCCCATTGAAAATATATTACGAAAATGCGTGCAAGGCGTGGATGTTCAATCATCCCAATGTTCCGATTGCAATCGGAAACGTTGCCGAACTCGTTGCCGAGCCGATCCTCAAAGGTGCCTCATCCATAAATATCGTCAATGGATTTAAAGCTACAGGTATTTGGCCATTCAACAGGGACATCTTCACAGAAGATGATTTCCTGGCGTCATCTGTAACTGATCGTCCGTACAAAGACAACGCCAGTCCAGCAACACTCAAAACATCAACCGATTCAGCAACCTTAGCGTTCAATTCAGAAACACCTGCACTGCTGTCCGATCCAGAAACACCTGCGCCGCCGTTCGATCGAGTAACTCCTAACACATCATTCTTCGCTCCGACGAGTGCTTCAAACGAAGAACTGATGCAACATGATGTTGGTGCCAATGTTGAAGTGTCGAATGACACATCACTTGAAAATATTCGGCCGTTACCAAAAGCTGCAGCTCGGACAGCAAACAGTCGTGGTCGCAAACGTCGTAGGTCTGCACTTCTGACTAGCCCAAGGATGATGAAGTCTTTGCGCGAGGAACAAGAGGCAACGGCCCAAAAGAAGGTAGCTCAAGCAGCGAAAAAGCAGTTGGCTGCCAACAGAAAGATTGAAAAAGAGGTGGTGAAACGACAAAAAGCCGCCGAAAAGTCAGCCAAAGTCGCCGAAAATGCAGCCACTAAGACAGCCTCCAAACGAAAACGCGGCCGTCCTAGTGTCGCAAAGAACGTCGACTCCGGAGACGACGAGGACGCAGACGAAGACGAAGTCATTTTGAAGCACCGAACGAAAAGTCGCCACTAAGAAAAAAAATTTTTTCAATAATTCTTCTCTACATTGCACCATTTTTTTTATTTTTACAGTTGTTTGTATTTCTACCTAACGCGGGTATATAAAAAACGTTACTTTTCATTTGATTTTCATTGACATAAGTTTAATTATACCTACTTTCATTAAATAAAGCTGTTCACAACCATTTCCGACGAATTTTGGTATTTTTACTGCACCCGGAAAATAGTGCACCACATTACCCCGAAAATTTTGGAAGGTCGAAAAAAGGTACCTTCGGTTTTTCGATCGTACCTCAACGCCATTACGTGCAACACAAAAACCTTTTCATAAAAAATGTAGCCAGATACATTATCTTTCCAATGAATACTCAATCTTCTTAATCGGTTAAAAAATACGGCCGTATGAGCATTCTAACGAAACGGGCACCACATTACCCCGTTCTACTCTAGTCATATAAAATCGTAATAAATCATATAAAATCAAACTAAATCATATAAAGTCATATGAAATCATATAAAGCAGTATTAAATCATATAAAATCGTATTCAATCATATAGAACCGTATTAAAGTACACAAAATGATATTAAATTATATAAAATCATATAGAATCAAGAGAATGGTATTAAATCTAATAAAATGTCAAGTCATAAAGAGAAATTGTATCAAATCAAATAAAATGGTATTAAATAATGTATAATAGCATTAAATCATAAAGAATAGCGTTAATTCATATAAGATCATATAAAAGCGAAAGAAAACATATAGACGCTGTGACGTGGCGGATTAGCTGCCGCGTGCCAGCTCCCCGCTGCCGTCCCAAGGCGCGGTGTCGGTCCGCCCGGGAAAAGAGGATCCGCGCGAGGCCGTAGGGAAACCTCCCGGGGTCGCAACCACACCTTTTTTGACTTGCCCGCTTACCCGAGAATTTTTTTTATTTTTGTAACGCGCCCATCGAGCGTCACTGAGCCAACCGGACCAGCGAGGGGACCAACGGACGGCGTCGCCGAGAGACGGCGAGAGAGAGAGAGAACTGAGGGGCGAGAGCGCGAGGAGGCCAGCGGGCGGTGGCCGCGAGGAAGCCAAGGGGGCCAAAACGGCGAGAGGAGCGAGTTGAGGGGAGAGGGCGAGAGGCGCCGACGGGCGGTGAACGCCGAGGAGCCGAGCCGCCCTGGGATCTGGGGCCCGAGCACGCGGAGCCGCACCCGAGGGGCCAGGGACGAGGCGCCAACAGGGCTGCCGGCCAAGGGGCGAGCACGGGCGGAGGTTCCCCGGAGGCCCGGGAGACCGGCGAGACCGGAGGGCCAACGCGCCGGAGAGCGGGCCCAGGATCGACCGCCCCGGCCCTGCAAGCCGCGCGGGGCGAATTTCGCGCCCGGAAGCGCGCGGACAGCGATAGCGCCCCTGCGGACCCGGCGACACGCCGGGTGAGCGGCCCCCTAATTGGCGGATCCGCGGCGCCGCTATCTCGCGCAGCCCCTTTTCGCGATCGTAACGAGCGATCGGGTGATCGACCCGCTCGCGCAGGATCTTCCGCTTTCGTTCGCGGATCCTCATACTTGTCGGACCGACTCTCCTCGCGCGAACCGAGAAGGAGGCCCGTGTGCCAGCCACGTTCCGTGCCGAGGCCGTGACGAGGGACCGAGGAGCCAAGTGCCGACCGGGACCGCGACGTGGGATCCAGGGAGAGTACCGGTGAGGTGGCCCTTGAGGGAAAGTCTATTGTAAAAGCCGCGTGCTTCCGAGGGGGTTAGCTCGCGCTCTGGCATCGCGCCGCGTTCGTTTTAGCGTTTCGGGCTATCGGGCGCCCGCTCCAAGAGGGAGTCGGCGCCGGCCATTTCGTGTCGCGAGCGGATCGGCGGTGCCAAGCGCGGGGGCTCTCCCGGGGAACGGCCGTGGGCTTATCGGGCGACCGTAGCGGGCGGGTATCGGGTACTGCGACCTCGGAGGGGAGCGTAGAACGGGCGCCCCGTGCGCCGTTGTTCGAGCGGGCGCCTTTTGGCCTGCACCGGGGAATTCTTTCGCGGCGAACCGGCACGCCGGGTGTCGGCCGCGAATCCCGTGTCGCGGGCGTGAGCAGCCTCCCGCGAGGAGGCTCGAGAGACCGACGGATAGCGAATTCGCCTCAGCGGAGGCCCCTTGCCTATTCTTTTCTTTTTTTTTGTATCCGAAACATTAAACCGCCTATGTTACTCTCAGAACCCGTGTCGAGATTCTTTTGGTGTGTTAGTCTAAGCGTGCGTGTGTCGCGTCCCGTCCCGACGTCCCGTTCCCGCCGGCCCGAAATTACGGGATCCTGCCACTCTGCCGACGGGAAAGAGCAGCCGGCCCTTGTCGCGTCGAGGAGGCGGAATCACGGCGCGCGTCGTGCGGATCGACGCCGCTGTTCCCGTACGTGGAGTCGTCTCGCGGTATAAATTCGACGCCGCCCGCGAGCGCGTCTGGCGCCCAGCTTTGCCTTCGTTCTTGGTGTCCGTTCCGGCGAGCAGCCCGGGACGGCGACGGCCGCGTAGCGGCCGCCGAAGCCGCCTCTTTCTTCGTCGCGCGCGGCGAATATAAGAAAACGCGTGACAATATATATGATATTTTTAATTCTTTGATGTAAGTTTATTTAATTTTGCGCACCACTAACAGCGCTAGACTCGCACCCGCCGCTGCTCATTAATTTCTTGATCATTGTCACGAGTCTTTTTAATTTGAATATACGCAGGCTGAAACAATGCGTTACCATACTAATATCAATAATCTTTTCTTTTTCAACTTCGTCGCTCTCACATTTGGCCCGTACGCCACTATTTTACTGAAGGACTGGATCAGATTTAATAAGATCTACATTAGAAACACACTAAAAGAAAAATTTTTACGATTTTGTATAACTCATAACATTGTTCCGACACTTCTTCACCGTATTTATAAATTCAAACTTGAACTTCATCATCCGAAATTTATAGCCAAGTTTAATCACAACATAAACAGTTTTGCCATAAAATTGCTAAGGTTAGAACTAAATGACACTTGTAGACAAATCAATCACTCCAGAACTGAGATCTTTCGTCTGGCACGCAACATCTCACATCACCTACCTCATGATATTTGCAATTCTTTCTTCTATAGACAAAATAGATCGTTACATTACTTTTCCATCTCAAAACGCGATATCCTCGATAAGAAAATTTCAAGGCTGCTACAAAAAAACACAAAGGAAAATATAAAACGGATTCAACCCGTGCACTATTACGGCACGAACCATCCAAAGACACATAAAAACCCTCCGAACATTAACCTTGAAGATGAGAGCGATAAAAATAATGGTTTCATTTTTTCCCTCAATCCGTTCAAATCGACAGACACAACATCACACGAGACTTTCCTTAACCCACAATCCTTTTCCGATCAGTTACCTCG
>NW_011966607.1:7936-10110 GCF_000949405.1 Vollenhovia emeryi | reverse complement strand
TTAGACGATAACTATACTCTGATTTCTCTCGATGTCGTCTCCCTCTTTACAAACGTTCCTCTAGACCTAGCGATTAACATTTCTGACAAATGGGAACACATTTCTAAAAAGTGCAATATTCCGAAGGAAGACTTCATTCAAGCATTCCGTCTTACCCTAGAATCCACATTTTTTAAATTTAACAACAAGACATACAAACAGAATTTCGGAACTCCGATGGGCTCTCCTTTGTCCCCCATCATCGCCGACGTAGTACTACAAGACCTCGAGACAAGGGCGTTACGAATGCTCGAATTTCGTGTTCCCTTCTACTATAGATACGTCGATGATATCGCTATGGCTGTTCCTTCCGACATGGTGGACTTTACCTTACAAACATTTAACTCCTTCCATCCACGCTTGCAATTTACCGTAGAGGTAGGACATAAAAAATTAAATTTCCTGGATACCACCATCATTCTCAATGATGGGTATATAGAATTCGACTGGTACCACAAGCCTACTTTTTCCGGACGATATCTCAACTTTTATTCGTGGCACCCTGTCTCACAAAAACGCGGATCCATCATGGGACTTGTTGACCGCGCTTTCCTTCTTTCTCATCCGAAATTTCATGCGGAAAATCCGAAATTTATTGTCATCATCCTTCTCGATAATGATTACCCTCTGGTTTTTATTTTTAACACAATCCATGAACGCCTTAGATTCCTTTTTGCAAAACAAACAAAAAAACAAACCTCCAACGAACAAAAAAAATAAACTGGTTTACTGTTCCATATTTTCCCTCCACCTCAGATAAATTTAGAAATATACTAAGAAATTCCGACTCAAAACTTTCCTTCTATAGCATTAATAAACTCCAGAAATTTATCAAAGTCCAGAAGGATGTTCTCCCTTTGTCATCAAAGAGCAACGTGGTGTACAAGATCTCATGCCATGATTGCGATGCATCATACGTAGGACAGACGGGAAGACAAGTTAAGACCCGAATATCGGAGCATCGCAATCATATTCACAGAAATAACACCACGAACTCGGTGATTACTGATCACAGATTGCAGCATGACCATGATTTCGATTGGGATAAAATAGAAATACTAGACCACGAAAGATACTATTATAAACGCCTTATCTCCGAAATGCTACATATAATACAACAAACTAATGGGTTAAATTTACAGTCTGACACAGATTACCTACACCACGCATATCTCTCCGCAGCAAACAATATATAATCTCACACTTCATTTATATGAATATACTATTTATGTTTTTATCTACCAACCCTTGACCTACGAAAAACTCAGTTCCGTCTCAGTTCGTGTCTAATCTCTGTACCTATGACACGTTTCACTCGCGAAGTCCGGAACACTCAATTTTATAATATCGACACCATTTTTTAATTTATACTTTATACTGTTTTAATTTATACAAATTTATACATATTTACTTTTTTAACTTCGGGACTCAGTGTGATATTGCGAACGACCATGTCCTTCCACCGAATGCACATAAACTTTTTTATAATTGACATCTGCCGATCCAAGGGTGAGTTCTCTTAATTTATCCCCTCTATATAGATTTAAAAAAATCTGGCATCCGATTACAGTCACAACCTTGGCCACTATATTCGAGCCTATCATCCCGCATAAACTGGAGCATTGTGTATAAAGGAGCCCTCCTCCCTGTGGATCGTCAGTTGTCCATGCTGCAACACAACCTTTCGCCGCTAACTGTACTGAAGATGGCCCAAAAAAGGGGCCGAAACGTTTAAAATATTGTGATATTTTTAATTCTTTGACGTAATTTTATTTAATTTTGCGCACCACTAACAGCGCTAGACTCGCACCCGCCGCTGCTCAATAATTTCTTGAATAAAATATTCCTTTCTCTAGAATAAATATGATTGGCTCTATATCGATCCTATTTTATGATATAGTCAAGTATAATAGCATTGGATCTGGAAATCTTTTCTGTGGGTGTAGAAATAGCCCGATATCTCAAAATTTGCAAAAGTTAGAGCAACCACAGACATTTCTCAAAAAATTCACGATTTGTTCAAAAAGAAACCCATTTATCGATCATCGCAAATACCAACCTTCCTTTAGTGATTCTCGAAATGTAAAAAAAAATAAGCCCGATATCTAAAAATTTACGGAAGTTAGAGCAACCAC
>NW_011966607.1:3674-6348 GCF_000949405.1 Vollenhovia emeryi | reverse complement strand
ACACATAGACATTTTGTAAAAATATGATTTTTAGACGTTTTAAAACATTTTAAACATATTGCCAAAGAAAATTGGAAAAAAATTTTTTCACGAAAACAGCTTCCTCTATGAGGAAGCAAAAAAGGTAAAAAAGCACCAAGTATAAGCTCCAATTCAACCGAATATAGTTTTTTACTCTATCTTTTTTGCAAAAGTATACTCTCTACAAAAATATCTTCTCTACAAAACTATGTTCTCTACATGTTCGCGGCGAATGAACCCTAGTTCATATTGGCCGGGTTACCGGCCGGGCGGCGTGGCCGCGGCACGGTGTAAGTGCTCGGAGGCGCCGGCCGCGCGTGCGCGGCGTGCGAGCGAGTGCGAACGGAAGCGAGCGCGGCGTGCGCGTCGTGGCTTCTGCAACTCTTTCTTCCGGTGAAGCAGTGCGAAAGGAGAGAGACGATTGTGAGTGCGAACTCGAGAGCGACCGGACGTGGATCGGCGCGGTCCAGGGCCACGGATGTGCGAAGGCAAGCGACGGCGGATCCACACGGTCGAACCGCAGCCACAGGCGAGCCAGGCCCGGGAGGGAGTCGAGAGCGTCCTGAGGTGCCGCGCGGAACGAGACGAGATTCGAGACGGGACGGGACGGGAGGAAGGGCTCGCGGCCCCGAGTGGCTGAGCGGCCATCTTCTCTGGCGCAAGGATCGCGGAAAGAGGACCCGGCTCAGGCGATCTCGCCTTTGCCTGGCGTCCGCCCGGCTGGAGGACCGGAACTCGCCAGCGGGAAGGGCGACCGCTCTTCGGCGGTCGAGGGCGCCGAGCCGGCCTGCGCGCCGGGAGGCGCGATTGCAAGGACAAGGTAATTGTGGGGAGTCCGCGGGGGGGCGGAAGTGGCGGCAACGGCCATTCGGGCCTTCCGCCGTTGACTCTCGCGTGCGCGCCGTCTCGCTGTCGCGGTGGCTTGGGGAGTGCGAGATTGCTGCGTTTTTGGGTCTCGTCACTCTATCTCTCTTTGCTCGTGTGCGGCGCTTCTGGTTTGTACTGGCGGGACTGCCGCGTTTGCGGGTCTCGACGCTGCGGGACGGCCGCGTTTGCGGGTCTCGGCAGCTTGAGGGCCGTGTTCCCAGAGTGGACGCGTGCCTCGCCTAAGGGGACAGCGGGACGGCGGGGGTTCCCTCGGGAAAGGGGGGACGACGAGCGTTCCTACGAGAAGCGGGACGACGCGTGCTTTCTGGTTAGAGGGGGGGGGTGTCGGCCGGTAACGGCGCACCATCATTCCGGGCCATCGCGGCCATTTTAGTCGCGCGCAGCGACGGTTCACCTCGCCCGGCGACGATTCGCGCGGTGCGACGCGTGCGCATACTTGCGAGGAGGAGCGGCGTCGGGTTGTAGCGGCGCCCGCCATTTCGGGCCTTCGTGGCCATCTCGGTCTCACGGGAGACAACCGCCGTGCGTTAAGCTGGCATCCAATGTAAAGTGCGTTATGATCTATGTGAGTGGGCATGTATATGTTTGGCTATTGCCTGTGCCCGCTATGGTTGCGGGCCAGGTTCTGAGAATGAATAAAGTGTACGCTTGCTCGGGCTTTTCCCTTGACTCGTAAGGGTTTTTATGCCTCAGCAAGTGGGTGTGTATCGCGGAAACGCTGTGTCATGATTGTGTGATCCCTTCTGAGACTGCCTCCCACTTCCTTATCTACGACCCGGCTTTGAGATATATGAGACTTATGCGCGTACCGAACGCCCGAGGCGTTCCTTCAATCTTAAATTCGGACAGGGCTTCATCGCAGTGGATGAAGCGATAACGTTACAAACACTACAAAAGTAATGATACCAACAAATTGCGCCAAATATAACAACGGATATGACTTCAGTTTCCGGTAGCTTGTGAGAAAGGTGCGTGCGAGTTGAGAGCAGTGTGTTTGTGTAAGTGGAGTAAGTTGCAGGGCGAGATAGAGTGAAGAGGGCACGGAAGGGAGTAGAGAAGGGCGGGAGGAGAAGGGGTGAGTGAAGGCAGTAGGAAGGGTTAAGGGAGAAGGTCAGTAGAGCGGAGTAGAGAGGTGCGTATCGAGGGACAAAGTGACAGATAAGGCTCAGAGTAGAGAAAGTAGGTAGAAGGGGGACTGGAGCGCGAGAGCGGGCGGGCATTGACTAGGCAGAGGAAAGACGGGAGACGGTAGAGAGAAGCGAAAAGTAGATAGAAAGCGGCGTAAAATAAGAAGGGAGAAAAAGGAAAATGGAGGAGGATTTAAAGGGGACAGAAAGGAAGAGCGAGGAGGAAATGACGGGGAAAGAGGGAGAAATAATAACGGAGGATGAGAATAGAAAGGTAGGAAGGCCAACAAGTGCCGAAAGATTTAAAAGGGAAAGAGCGAACAGCCTAACTATTTTAGAATTGATAAAAAGAGGGGAGAAGAGGAAAGACAGACAGGGAGGAAAGGAAGGAGAAATTTTTAAGAAAAGTAACTTGATAGTTAGATCGCCACAGAAAAAAGAGGAAGGGATGGAAGGAGGGTGGGAAGTAGTTATTAAGGAAATGAGATTAGGTTTTGAGGAAATAGTGAGAGAGATTAAGGTACTAAAGGAGGAGAAATTAGAGATGAAGAGGTGGATGGAGGAGATGAAAAAAGGGTGGGAAGGGGAAAAGAGGGAATTAGAAAGGAGGCTAAAAGTGGTAGAGGAGTTAGAAAAGA
>NW_011966607.1:0-2299 GCF_000949405.1 Vollenhovia emeryi | reverse complement strand
GAGGTTGAAGGACTGGACAGACAATAGAGAGGAAGGGGTGGAATTAATAGTAGGGGGGGGACTTCAATGCGAGAACAGGAAATGAAGGGGGAAGAGTAGAAGAAGATAGAGAGGAAGAGGAAGACGAAAGGAAAAGGAGGTCGAGGGATAAGAAATGTAATAGAGAAGGGAGAAAACTGTGTAGGTGTTTAGAGGAGAGAGGCTGGTCAATATTCAACGGGTACATAGAAGGGGATGAAGCAGGCGAATGGACGTACACGGGTGGGTGAGGGGGGTCGGTAATAGATTATATAATGGGAGATGAACAGTCAAGGAGAAGGGTAGAAAAGATGAAGGTTGAAGGAAGAGTTGAATCGGATCATCAGCCGTTAACGGTATGGATAAAGGGAAAGAAGGGGAGAGTAGAAAGGAAAAGAAGAGGAAGGATAAAAGGGAGGGAGGGGAGTATGGACAGAAGAAGGAAGAAGATTTGAAGAATATTTTGGAGAAAGGGAAGAAGGAGGGGGGAGGTAGAAGAGGACTGGGGGAATCTGAAGGATAGGGTTAATGAAGTGGTGAAAAGGGTAGAAAAGGAATTGGGGGAAAAAGAAAAAGGGCTGGTGGGATGAGGAATGTAGAGAATTAAAGGGCAGGGTAAAAGAAGAGCTAAAGATATGGAGGAGCGTAGGGGGAGAAGGAGAGGAATATAAGAGCTTGAGGAGGGACTATAGGATAATGTGTAAGGAAAAGAAGAGGAAAGAGAGGGAGGAATGGGAAAGAGAACTACAAGAGGTAAGAACGGAAAAGCAGGTTTGGAAAGTGATAGGAAGAGAAAGAAACAAAAGGAGGAAGACGGTCAAGGATTGAAGGTGGGAGAATGGGAGAATTATTATAAAGAGATGGTGGGAGGGGTAGAAAGGTGGACAAGAAGGGAGGGAGGAGAGAGAAACGGAGAGATAGAGGAAGAGGGTGAGATTAGTAAGGAAGAATTAGACAGGGTGGTAAATAATCTAAAGTCAGGAAAAGCGACGGGAGGGGATGGCATTGTGAACGAGGTGTGGAATTAGGAGGGGAGGAAGTGAGGAAATGGTTATGGGAAATTTGTAACAGAGTATGGAAGGGAGAAGGTTGGCCGGAGGAGTGGAGGGAAGGGGTAGTAATACCCATATTGAAGAAGGGAAAAGGAAAGGAGGCAGGGGATTACAGAGGGATAACGTTGACCCAAACAGCGTACAAAATATATGCGGCAGTGCTGGCGGAAAGGTTAAGGAGGGAGGTGGAGGGGAAGGGAATCTTACCGCCGAGCCAGGCGGGATTTAGGAAGGGAAAAAGTACGATAGACCACATATACACGCTAAATTTCTTAATAAACAGGGCAATAATAAACAAGGGCAGGGTGAATGTTTTATTTCTGGATATGAAAGCGGCTTTCGATTCGGTGAACAGGGAGACCTTACTCAGGGCTATGAGGGAAAGGGGAGTAAGGGAAGGACTAGTGGTGAGGTGCGAGGAATTGCTAAGGGAAACAATGAATAGGGTAAGGGTGGAAGATAGAAAAGGAGGAAAATTTTGGACAGAGAGGGGGTGAGGCAAGTATGCCCTTTGAGTCCGTGCCTGTTACAATACTAGTTGCGAACATAGACGAACCTTTGGAGAAGGGAGGCTGGGGCAGGGTGTGCAAACTACCTCTTGAATAAATAGGGGACAGTTTTCAGCGCCATCTGCGGTAGGACTCGGCTGAGGGCAAACTAAATTGGGTCACGTGACAAGAAGTGGGAAACCGCGCTAAAATCAAATCTGCGCGCGTGTGCTTACGTTTACCCAGATAGCACTGGATAGCACACAATATTTGTAAAATATCTACGAAATATTTATAAGATTTATTTTAATATTTTATAAATATTTATTAAAATGTGTTTTATACATGTTTTTGTAATCTTAGATTGAATAGATTTTCTGGCTCTGGCTTCCTTCTTGCTCATATTTATACATAATACGTCTTTTTAAGATTTCAATGAAACATTAGTAATGTTTAAATAATTCTAAGTTAACATTATGATAAATTAAATTGTTATTATTAATTTAATTTATGTTAACTTAAAATTATCTAAATACTACAAATGTTTTACTACAATCTCTTCTTCTATATACAGGGTGATTCAAAATAGGTATAGTGTCCCTGAAATGTCGTATTCCTGATTAAATTCTAAGACGATTTTTCTCTTACCAAAATGTTCTCCGAAGCTTAGTTTTTGAATTATTCAAAGAAATAGTCAGCGAATAACTGGCCGAGTACAAGAGGCAGACAGGAGCGGCGCAC
>NW_011966606.1:5326-21038 GCF_000949405.1 Vollenhovia emeryi | reverse complement strand
CTTCACCTTGTATCTGTTACATGTGCAATGACACTGAACTATGCGAAACTGAACTGTGCGAAAGTGAACTGTGCGAAACTGACATGTGCGAAACTGAACTGTGCGACACTGAACTGTGCGACACTGAACTGTGCGTAAAAGAACTGTCCAATTGAACAAACGCTGATTTAGAAAGATTTATTATTTATAAATTAATAAAATTTCCGAACAGGGCTCTACATGCATACGCGTGTGTCTGTGTGTTTTAAATTATATTTCGATAACCTGTGTCCAAAAGCAACGGTGTCCAATTGTACTGTGTGCAATTGAAGGCTTCTCCGGTCATTTTCGTTTGTGGTCGTGACGTCACCGATGCTACCGCGTTAGCTTGGTAGGACCCAAACATTCAACCAAACCCGGGAGGTCGTTTGCGTGTTTGCGGTAGCGTGTTTGAGCGGGTTTAGAATTCGGCAAATAAAATGATGGATAACATAACCCTAAACCTCGATCAGTATATAGTTGATTTCACTTAATTTGTTTTTCTAATTCTTGATTATTTCACCTTGTATCTGTTACATGTGCAATGACACTGAACTATGCGAAACTGAACTGTGCGATATGTTGTAAAGAGTACCGCATAGAATTTTTTGTGATTCTTACCGAAACAGCCGGTGAAAATCAAAATCTAAGTAATGCTGGATCCATTCTTCACCGCACAAATGACCTAACCTGAAATGCTGCTGCCTATCCTTTTTTTTAAGTAGCAAAACAATATTACACGCTGCTCCCGACTTATTAAATGCAATGGTGAATAATTCATCATCAAAGGTCTCCTCTTTAAATAGTTGTATCGCCAAGGTTAAGGCTATATACTTTCGTCTTCTGATTCTTCTTCATGGTTGGTCGTGGTTGAATAACGAAAATACGCAGTGGTAGTGGAATATCATTTTCACTAGTGGTTTCTGTTTGTGACGTCACAGCCCGAAACACTCCTAACCAAACGCTACCGTGGTCGCGAAACGAAAAAACGCCTCAGAGAGAATCAAAGGAGAGTGGAGCGGATTAACCGGAAGTCCGCCATTTTAAGGTCATCTTTTAGAAATGAGCGGAATATTTAATCTCTTTAGACTTAAAATTCCTTTTGTATATACATCTATTTATATGTACATATATGTACTTTTTAAAATTACTTGTTAATTTTCTTATTTAGAACTTAACTTCTCTTAAGATCCGAAAAATATTGTAAAAAAGTATTTTTCCGGTATGTTTTACATCCAATATATTATATTTAAAAAAAATAAAAAATTTCAAAGCTTATGCAAAAATTATCAAAATAAATATATACTCATTCTGATATGTTGCCTGAGAAAACGTTATAGTTATATACATAAATAGAAATATTTTAGATACGTTACAAATGGATATAGGCAAATTTTAAATATTAATTGTAGAATAAAAGATTTCAAAAATTTTTATTCTGTAATAATTGTATGAAATGTATTTATTTATATACAATTATTGTTATTACAATTGTTATATACAATTATTATTTATTTAGTGTATAATTTATAAATGTGCATAATATAAATAACGTATAAATAAATATACCTAATTACAATATTAAATTGTATTTACAATTACAATTTTAATTAATTAAAAAATGAATATATCTTTTAATCTAATAAATACAAATTAAATATTAAATCCAACTTTGCAATTTTGGCAAATTGTTCAGACACAGACTTTACATAGGGGACAATAAAGAATTTTTTTTGCTATTATCGACTCTGATCTCAGGGGAGTTCGCTGTCTTGGGATGGTTTAAAATCCGGAAATATTGTGTTGTAACACAAAATTTTTCAATAATTGAAACACCATTGCAACAGCATATTCCTGAGATAAATCAAGTAAAAAAGCCCTGTACTACTTTTCCCTCCGACAAACAGTTATCGAGAGATTATAAGCTAAACACTGAAAAAGTTATAAATTTTCTCTTGAGTATCTCAAAAAGTATTAGGCAAATTAAAAAATGTTTCAGACAATAGTTGTTCGTGTTAATTAGTAGAATAAGATAGTATAATAAACAATAGGGAGTTCCATTTAAAAAAATAACGGCGACCTCTATATAACCATAAAAAATGTATTTTTTTCGAAAATTTATTTTGCCATTATATAGCCCTTTTAAGACCGTACAACTTTTGTCTGAAACATTTTTCCGTATCTCCCATATTTGTCGAGATATTTCACCGGTCCGGTACTTTTTCCTCACCCTGTATACATGTGTATATTTGCGGAAGTGACCTGAAAATGGCGGAACCAATCAGAGTAGAGAACACTATCCGCTCCACTCTCCCTTGATTCTCTCTGTGAGATACGCGACAGCAACGCCAATGCCACGTTGCGGCAGAAAAGTGAGATGGATTTTGGCCTGGTTGACGACGACCACGATGACGATGTTTCTTAATAAAAATTACGTGAAAATTCAGACTCCTGGACTTTGCATTGCAATATCTCTACTCATGGGGCACGTAGGAGAAAAGTAAAAATACTTTTATTATGCAAATCGTACCCAAGCTATCGATTAAGCGCAGTCCCAACTTCGTCGGAACAGCCGTTCTTGAGATCCAAAATTCTGAGGGCCCGTCCACTCGCGTAAACTTACATGGTCGGTCCCGCGCGCGCGGTACTAGCTGCGCTTACACTTGGCGCGAGACACTACCGTGTTAATCATTATGATCTAAAATTAAGAGTGTTAAGAGAGAGAGAAATTGCAGAGATTTCTTTTTAAATGAATTTCTACACTTACATGATCAGCGAGTGTTAACTTATAGTGAATTCGGCCGATTTGCACTGACACTGAACTCGTTTTGCACTGAACTGTACAAGCGCAGCACTAGGTCCGATCGGTATTAACCTTTCTCAGTGCAACACCAACTCGATGCAATTACACACTGAACTCGCTTTGCACTAAACTTGTCTTGTGCGAGTGCAACACTAGGTCCGATCGATGCTAACCTAAAATTTCATTAATAGCGAATTCGGTTGCTTGCACTAGTGCGTACCGAGTGCACACCAAGGCCAGTTTACAGTCAATTTTTATACTTAACTTTGTCTTAAATGCACGTTCAAAGCGATTTAGCCAGAAAACAATCCGTATGGATGCTATACAGATCATTTTACTGGCTACGAAATATTTCAAGAATATTTAAGACGCTTCGGAAATATAAGAATTGACTGTAAACAAGCCTTAGTGCGCACTCAGTGCGCACCAGTGCAAGCAACCGAATTCGCTATAAGAAATAAAAGTCCGCGGTTAGGATTCATAATTTTACCGCGCTAATAGTAACTGCACTGCAAAAATTGACCGTGTAATAAACTTTGCACTCCTTCAGTTTATTTTGCGTATCCGAATACAAAGTCAGTGCTACACTAGGTTAGTGTAACACTCATCGAACATGACATAAGGTTTGTACTGTAATAGTGCAATATAACCTAATACGACGAGTGCAATGCACTGAAACAGAAGACATCGATCGAATACGTTGCACTGGGAAAGTTTGCACTCAGTGTACACTAGTGTACAACATTAGTGCAAGCGACCGAATTCGCTATTAGCTTGCGCACTGATAAAATATGACTAAATCGATATGTAGAGGGTATCGGTAAAAATAGGTGAAAGTCACATAATAGGTCAATAAATAAATAAATAAATAAATAAGTAAATGATGATGTCTAAAAATTAAATCATGTCAATAATCCGGTCATAAATAGCGTTGAGATTTTCAGTGTCAGTTTGTAAGTTAATTGTATCTTTCGTCCTTTTTATAAAAACCATCTCAGCTATCTCTCTCCTTCTCGTATTACTCTCCTGGTGTAATACATGAGGAGCAGACCAATCGAAATCATGACCATGTGATGTACGGTGTTTGCTGACCACGGAGTGGTTGCTTACTTGTTTCATAATGTCTTTTGAATGTTCATTTACACGAGTTTTTAAATGTCGCTTGGTCTGTCCTATGTATGAAGCGTTACAGTTCTTGCAGTCAATCTTATATACTACTTCTACCTTTTGGTCATTGGCCAAGGTATCTTTTTCTTTCTTTATGATGGAGTCAAGTTTTTTTGGGATGGTCAATAGTGTATTAATACCGACTTTCCGGAGTTTATGGTTGACACTGTCACTAACACCCTTGATATATGGGAATCGTATATATCCACGAGGATCGAAAATTTTTGGCTGGTCGTTAACGTTGATTTGAAATTTTATTTGTTTGAGTCTGGATTTTATATGTTTGTCAATTAATTTGGTAGGAAAGCAATTATTTAATAAAATGTTTTTTACGGTTTGAATGTTGTCAAGGTGGAATCGGCTGTCAGACAGAATAATTGCTCGGTCTATTAAGTGTGATATTGTGTTAGTTTTGTATTTTAGAGTGTGGTTTGAGAAAAAGTTTACGTATCGTCCAGAAAATATGGGTTTCCGGTACCAGTTCGTAATTAGCGCACCATCGCTTCTTAGGACTGTTGTGTCGAGGAAATTAATTGAATCGTTAATTTCCGTCTCGTGAGTGAACTTGAGTCTAGGGTGGTATGTGTTGAAAACCGAAAGTATGTCATTGATTTTGGATGTCGGTACTATAGTAAAAATATCGTCAACGTATCTATAAAAAGTCGTAATATTAAAATTTAAAGACTGCAAGCACTGTGTCTCTAGATCATCCATCACTATGTCCGCAAGAATTGGAGACAATGGAGATCCCATTGAGCTACCGAAGACTTGTTCATAATATTTCCCACAGAAGCGAAAACTAGTCGATTCTAAGATCAATTTGATGACGTGTATGAACTGCTCTAAAGTGAAGATTGTATTATTAGAGATATTGCTCCATCTTTTTCCAATTGCTTTGATCAATAACTCTGTTGGAATGTTCGTGAACAATGCCGTGACGTCTAAAGAGATTAATATATCGTCATCTTTGATTGGCTTTTGTGAGATGGCTCTTACAAACGACCAACTTTGATATGAGATGTTGGTTTCTGTAAGGATTTAATTAGTATTGCGTGGATGAAACTTGCGACATTATAAATAGGACTTCCTAAGGTCGAAACTATAACGCGCAAAGGATATCCAGCCTTGTGGATCTTCGGTAGTCCATAACCGTAATATAACCGTAAACTTATCACAAATACGAAAACGTGACTAATTTGTAAAATTCAAATTGTAACAGATATGATCACTTGAAAAGGACCAAAACCCATGGTCGAAACGTCGTGATAATTTACCATTAAAATTGCCAGATATGGTCAACCAATTTAGATGTTTTTAATTATGAAAATTTTTGTTCATTGTAACATACATAAACTTTACACACACAAAAACTTTCAATAATTGGAGCACTATTGCAACAGCATATTCCTGAGACCAAATCAAGTAAAAATATTCTGTACTACATTTCCCTCCAACAAACAGTTACCGAGATATCATAAGCTAAACCTTGAAAAAGTTATAAATTTTCTCTTGAATGTCTCAAAAAGTATTAGGCAAATCAAAAAATGTTTCGAACAATAGTTGTTCATATTACTAGAATAAGATGGACTTTTCTCGATTAACATACCTGTTAATACATGTCTGTTCGTTAAAAGTGACCCACCACATCGAAACAAGTATGATCTCTGAAGCCCATCTCTATCAATAAGGTAGATTGCGACTACCCAAGGCCACTGGCCTGGTAATGAGGTCTCACCATCGGGGATCAGTTTATTTGTGCTCTCGGTGTAGTAACTGGTAACACCGCATTCGGCGTTGTTATTGTAGTACGGATTGTCTATGCGGTAATTACTCGAATTTCGATGCCACGGCTGAAAATCCTGAGACAGTGGTTCTTCGTTCGGAAGGTACACAATATGCCCCAATTCGATATTGGCTACGATGGTTCCACTTGACGCTGTGATGCAACGAAATATATCTCTTAAATCGCACATTAACTCAGAATACGAAAAGAGTTTTCTTTTCTTTTGATAATATAAATAATTTCCAACCAAAATAAATAATAGTAAAATTCTTTGTACCTAAAGATGGAAAGTGGTATGCACAATAAAAACGAAATAGTGATCATTTTAATGACAGTTTCACTATTTATCTCCTACGATAGTAGGTAGGTTAAAACTTCCATGTAGGCAGATGCGAGTAAGAATTAACTTCATTTAACCCGAAAGAATTAACGACTGTATTAATCGCTTCTTTTTCCTCGATTATAGGTAGGTATGTAATATTTGTGCTGCATTTTATAATAATTAAATACGGTACTCACCTCCGGGGCCGATACAATATTGCCGATTGTTAAACCATATCGCGGATAATGTCGGCACTTTTGCACCCGAGGGAAAATTAATATGATACACCAAAGATCTGCCAAGTTGAACAGCTTGAATGGTGTCTTTTATCGGTCGTGCCAATTCCAATTGAAATAACTCATCCTAGAACGCAAAGATAACTAAGCTACTTCTAATAAATGGACAAATGACTAACGATAAGTTCTCTTAACAATGAAATTAACCAGTATTATTTTTATTTTGACGTGTAACAGTTAAAGGTAAGCGTTGAGAGTACAATGCAATTACAAGGCGTAAAATTACTTTCGAGTTTAAATTATATGTGAAAATAAATTAACGTTATAACAATCTTTAATAATAAAATATATAGTTGAATATTTCGCCTCCTTAACTAACATCCGCGATGTGGTAACACGTAAATCCTTCGACAGGTAATCTATTTATTTCTATTTATTAGGAAATAAAATTAAGAAATGACAAACCAGACAAAAATTACAAATAAAACTTGTACATTAATCCTCGATTATCTGTGTCAAAAACCACAGGTAAACTATATTTTTCACTTAGCTTTAATAATGTATAGATATATTAAAAAATTATTTGACATATTTCAAAATATGCAGAACAGAAATTATTTTGTGTAAACAGTTTCTTATGTATATGTACTTGTATATTGTTTTCATACTCCTTTTAAGGCTCAAAGTACTTTAATTTGTTTAAAATACTAATTAAACACTCTTAAACGTGTACCGCCAAAAATTGGAGGTACACGTCAAAATAAAAAGTATACGTAAATATGAGGTACACATAGGTCCACCAAAATAGGAGGGAAGATAGTACTTCGAAATTAGGAGTTATATTTTGAGGAGATACATTATTTACGCGGTACACGTAAATTGGAGGTACATTACTGCCGATCACGGAAACATGTTTTGCTGGTGAATGCCCACAATATAAACATAAAATGGAAGGATCCACATTATTTAATTTGCGAATGTACAGAGTGCATTCGCAATTTAATTCGTGGCACTGGCCACGAAAAATGCCTCGAATATCAACACTACAAAATGCGTCCCTAATGTATGTACTTACTATGCACTTCGTGCCTTTAGCGACGCGATTACGTAAGTATGGCACGATGAAGAAAAATAATAACAAAAGCTATATCTCGTTGCTATGGAGACAGATTAGGTTGGAGGTACATTGTACCTTGTATTACTTCAGGAGGTACGTACAGGAACCATTTGTACCTCCTAAAAAATGTACCGCGAATTTATAAATACCTCGAGCAGTAACCTCGAGACGGTACCTCCAACTGATCGTCATATATTCATTATTACCTCGTATAATCATGTACCTCGTGCTAATGTACCGCGAAAAATATCGTCACTCCTATTTTGGTGGGCTCATAATTATATATACTTTATATTTTAACGTGTACCTCGAATTTGGCGGTACTACGCGATACACGATTTACAGTGAAGTAACTGTACGGTCCTCAGTACAAGAACTTTGTTTTGAAAAAGACTTTATTTCTGGGTGCTAAACGTATTAAAAATTGCCTGTAGTAATGGTAACGAAGTTATACAAACGCCTTCTGCATTCTTGATAATATTGAAAGTTTAAAACATATACTTACCAGAGAATCAGCGACAGCGTTTAAGGCTACTTTTAAATAAAGGTCGTCATTTTCTGGCGGAGAAATGATTTCGATCCGACCATATATCTTGCCTGTCTCAGGGTTGATTGCAAGTGTGAAGTATTCCGAACATACAGTTGTTCCATGTACCATGGTACATAATAGGTGCGACAGAAACGCAAATAAGATACCAATCTTAGCCATCTTGTGAAATTCTATAAATAATAAAAATTCATACTGTCTATCAATCTTTATTTAACAAACTTTTTAATTAGTTCTGAATTTTTTTACTATCTCACACGATTTCAAAATAATTTCCATAATCACAGTGTTATCAACATTAGATTTATCGACTTTTACCATCAACAAAAGAAACATATTAATCGTTATATAATAAATAACAAAGAACTAATATGTTTGTTTAAAAAAATTATTTTAAACTATAAATCTGCCGTGACAATGTGGTAATATGATAGATTCATAATTAGTATTTAAATATGTTCAAGTATTAATTTTGGTATAATAAAATACACTAGATTAGAGAACAGGATCTCGATATATGATATACTATTATAATGTGTCTTGCGGAATTATGACAGATGCATATGGTGGAGAGGACGACGATTTCTTGTTAAGGCGGTATTTGTTTACATAAAATGTTAAACGAAGTATTCTACATTCTGTTGTGTTCGCAATTCTTGAAACGTCGTAACAATAAATAAATTATTAAATCTTGTACGCTATTGATACGGACACTCTAGTCCCAGTACCTCGGATCCAGATATGCACATCTATTCTCTTTGTTAGTCAACAACATAAATTTGATAAGATAGTTGAGAATATTATAAACAATTTATATTAACGATACATATGTTTAGTGCAAAATTATTTTCTCGATAAATAGGACAAAATTGAATTAAAAACTTATAATACTAAACGCACTTATTATTGAATACTGTATTACTTATTTGCTGAAAACTCTTCAAAGGAGGATGAAACGCTTCAACTATGAACTGTGACCTGTTTAATACGTCACAAGTAGATTAGATTAAATAATTTCGTTTTTGTAACATCATTCACTTTCCCGTTGGAATGAACATTAGCGAGAATTACAATAGTTTAGGATAATCTGCACTCAAAGGGTTGATCAGCTTAATGAAATCCAATCTTTAAAAGAACTTTTAAAAACAATACACGTTTAATAACCTCTCCAAACATACAACTATAATAGAAATAAACTTTTTATACTAACAATAAGTCACCTGGAATATTATTACTAAGATCCTTATTGAGATTCAAACGAAACAGACAATATTTCATATTAATAAACATAGTTTAGGATATAATAATAATGCGAGATATTGCATATGAACCCAATCGCAAATATGCATTAAAATATTTACCCGTGATTAACCAGCAAATCTGAAAAAAATTGTTTAAGCATGTGTTACAGAGAAATGTTTTTATATCACTTTCGCTAATTTCTTTAGTCGATCACTTTTAACATTTATTAATTTAACATTTAACAATAGCCCTATTCTGAATAGATAATAGACACCTGCCCATGAATCGGTTTTTTACAGTCTGGGAGCACATATACATTTCGCACTTTGATTATTCCACAATAGGAAAACCGGTTTTGACGAGAACGGTCGTCGTTTTATTTACACGTACAACTATCTGTTTCAATTTGTTATGTTCACTTACATCCTTATACTATCATAACAATAACAAAATTATTATTTATCTTTTGTTTCTTAAAATATCACTTTGCATTTTCTTCTTAATAGTTTTAATGTATCTCCAGCGTTTCGTGTTATATAATACTTTAATATCTTGTTTATGATATTTTACTTATTGGTTGTTTTTGCACTTATTTTGTTCTAGTACACTTTGTTTAAACACTTTTGCAAAATATTTTAAAGTATTTTTCGTAATGCATCGTAGTGAAATGTAATATTACGGCGACTGATTCCACGTATTCACTATTCGGAATACAAATTCGGATCGACGTTGCTACAAGTTTACCGTATCGTCAGAAGGCTAACCAGTTCTCTCGGAACCATGGTGGAAGGGATAACATGGTGTGCTCAGTTCGACGGTGTCTCTCTCTAAATATCTGCGCTCTCCGTCTCTTTTGTGGCTACAGATTCCCAGGGCTACCAACTGTGAAAAATAAAATATTTAGTGTCAAAAAGTTGGTATGCTATAATCCATCCTTGTTTCATGTACTCTGTAATGCATCAGAGTTTCTCTTTCTAACCTTGATGATCTCTCTGATAAAACAAATATTTAAAGCCCGCTACAGACGGTGCTATTTTTCCTGCTGGAGTGTTTGCAATCTAATAAATTAACATCGTTGCACCACTCAGCACTCAGGATTCCTAGTAATTTAGTAAATCGCGAGCAATCCAGCAGGAAAAATAGCGTCGTCTGCAGCGGGCTTAATAAAAAAATTTAATGAACAATGATAGTGTTAATAATCAAAATGAAATAAGTGAAAGGATTTCACCAGTATGATAAATACAAGTGTCATTAATTATTAAATTACTAACACGTTAAAAATATATTGATACATATGTAATATTAAAATTAGTAGTAAAAAATTAAATAAAATATACATATATTGCATTAATATAATTAATACAGCCGTAAAATAATAAATTGTTTTTAACAACCACAATTGTTTATAACCCAACATGATATAATATGAAAAATATACAGGATGAGGAAAAAGTACCGGACCGGTGAAATATCTCGAAAAATATGGAAGATACGGAAAAATCTTTCATCCAAAAATTGTACGATTTTAAAAGGGCTATATAATGGTAAAATAAATTTTCGAAAAAAATTAATTTTTTATGGTTATATGGAGGTCGTCATTTTTTTAAATGGAACTCCCTATTGTTTATTACACTATCTTATTCTACTAATTAATATGAACAACTTTTGTCTGAAACATTTTTTGATTTGCCTAATACTTTTTGAGATACTCAAGAGAAAATTTATAACTCTTTCAATGTTTAGCTTATAATCTCTCGATAACTATTTGTCGGAGGGAAAAGTAGTACAGGACTTTTTTACTTGATTTAGTCTCAAGAATATGCTGTTGCAATGGTGTTTCAATTATTGAAAATTTTTGTGTATTGTATCACAAAATTTTTCAATGATTGAAACACCATTGCAACAGCATATTCCTGAGACTAAATCAAGTAAAAAAAGTCCTGTACTATTTTTCCCTCCGACAAACAGTTATCGAGAGATTATAAGGTAAACATTGAAAAAGTTATTGTTGAGCATATCTGATTTAAGCGCCTCCTCGCGGTTTTGTAGCACTGTACCAATGTATTACTACGCGCAGTCCGTCGTAGTCTCCACGAGCCGAATGTCGTCACGCGATCACGACGCGCTAAGTCGCATTGCATATTCTTTCCGTTCATATAAGTATTATTTCCGTTCTATCTTTTTATTCGGTACTGCTGACGATATGTATTTGATCTCATATTAAACATACCTGTTCAATCGCAACTCTGTTTATTACAATACGCCCAACAGGTTATGGGCCCAGTGTCGTACACGAGGTTAGATACATGTAGCAATCCGTTGCGTGACGCAATAAGAGAGAACTTTATATATTTCGCGATGTACGCGTAATCGAACTGTTCCTCTCTCTTTGGGCGTGAAAACTGTTTCGTTCGTTTTTCGCCCCTTCGCGTGCAAGCACGAACACTTCGAGGTTAGCTCGACGAAATCGAGAATCGTCGGAAATATCGTCACGAGACCGAGGACAATGGCAGAAGGCAACCTAAATGATCGCGGTGCTTTCACCAAGTACGGATTCCGCTTGTTGAATTCTAATAACTACGATCATTGGCGTCAGAAGATGTTCTTTCTTCTGTGCAAAGAAGATCTATGGGAGACTACGGAAAAACCGAAGCCAACGGAAGTGACTGCAAACTGGACTACACTCAATCGCCAGGCGATGTCATTAATCGGCCTAGGAATCGAAGACGCTCAGCTAAAACATATCGTTGGGCTTACTAGTGCTCATGAGATGTGGACCGCATTTGAGAGGATATACTCGACAGTTAACGTGAGTTCGAGGCATCATCTTCATAGAAAATTCGCACAGTCTAAATGGATTTCTGGAACCATGGCAGAATACATTGATCACATGCAGGACTTAGTTTTTCGTATTCAGCGTGCTGGTGGAGAAGTTCGAGATGAAGAATTCGTGTGTCACCTTATCGGATCGATGCCAGATTCGTGGGAAGCATTCATCTCAGGTTTAGAATCAAGTCCCCCTGACATGTTGACGCCAGACTATGTGATACAAAAATTGAAATCCGAGTACGAGCGCCGACAGGATCGTAAAGAGACTGCGCAGACGACAGAGACGGAGATAGCGGCAACCGTTAGCAAACCCAATCGACGAGCGAACAAAACGGTAAATAAAACCGACCGAAAGACGTCAAGCGATAATCGGAAACAGGAGACGCGCACCTGTTATAACTGCGGCAAACGGGGACACTTAGCAGCTAAGTGTCGAGTACCAAAGAAAGACAAAGCTGATTCTGCCTTTCATTTGGTTAATATCTGTAACAAAGGATCATTACGAGCTGGAACTAGAACACCGAAAATCGTAAATGACGTGTGGTGTTTAGACTCGGGAGCGACGAAACATATGACGAACAATCGCAAGTTCTTCTCATCTTTCAAGAAATTGAACAGTACGATATTGAATGCTGACGGTCATCACGCCAAGATCACTGGAATTGGAGGAGGTACAATTAGTCATCGTCTGATGTCCGGCGAAGTAAGACGAATCCAATTGAAGGACGTCCTTTACGTGCCAACGCTGTTGGAAAATCTGATGTCAGTTACGCGTGCACTTAAGGGAAACTTGGCAGTGCATTTTGAGAACGAGCTGGCCACGGTGACCACCAAGAAGAATGACGGATCGTCGCAGGTGATGGTTGAGGCTGATCTGAGCGAAGAAGGTCTTTTCAAGTTTAGAGCTCTATCCGGACAAGAGATCGCCCGTATAGCCAGGACTCACTGTACGTTACGGAGATGGCACCGTCGTTTTGGTCATCGAGATCCCGCCGCCATTCGGGAGCTTGCTCGCAAGAAGCTTGTGACTGGTTTCGAGTTTCAACCAGGTGATGATTGCAACGATATATGTGAATGTTGCATTAAAGGTAAGCTTGCTGAGAAATCATTTACACGCAGCGAGACGACTACTAAGAAACCGCTTGAACTCATACATAGTGACCTGTGTGGTCCCCTACCTGTAACGTCTGCAGGAGGAAATAGATACCTTCTAACATTCATAGACGACTATTCTCGTTATACGGTAGTCAAGCTTTTGAAGCGGAAAGATGAAGTCGCTGCTGCTGTAAAGGATTATGTTAACTGCATGAAGACGTACTTCGAACGAGATATTAAAACCTTTCGTAGCGATAACGGCCGCGAATATACTAATAAAGAGCTTCAAGAATTTTTCAGAAAACGCGGTATCATGCATCAACTTACAGTTCCGTACACTCCGCAACAAAATGGGGTGGCGGAACGTAAGAACCGAAGTATCATAGAGATGGCTCGTTGCCTATTACTTGATGCAAGGATGGACAAAAAGTTTTGGGCCGAAGCTGTTTTGTGGGCCACCTATCTACAGAACAGACTACCGACAGCTTGTATCGACAAGACTCCGTTCGAATTGTTTAAAGGAAAGAAGCCTGACATCAGCCACCTTCGAGTTTTTGGATCAAGAGTTTTTAGCCTTGTACCACGAGAGCGTCGTCGCAAATTAGATGATAAAACTATCGAAGGAATACTGGTTGGATACGGAGACGATGTAAAGGGTTATCGTATCCTGAATCCAGATACTAACAAAGTCTGGTATAGCCACACTGTTAAAATCATCGAAGATCCAATTCAGACTGAAAAATCGACTGGGAAAGCAGAATCAGAGGGAGATTGGCACCCTGCCATGGATGATGAAGACGACGATGACAACCATCCGGACACGACCAGATCTCCAGCGGCATCACCGATTACGATTAGTGACGACGACGAAGAAGATGACTACGAGAGTGCTGTTTCGATAGAAGAGGATAGCGACGAAGACGAAACTCTCTTGAGGGAAGAGACACCTGAATCAACCTCAAGACCTACCTCTCACAGCGAACTGCGCCGCTCCAGGAGAACAACGGCTGGAAAACCACCCGAGCGTTATGGATCAGCTAGGACGGTTTCGATTGCGGATGCTGAGCCAAATGACTGGAAGGATGTCCAACAATTGCCTCGTAGCCAGAGGGAGATATGGAGAAAAGCCATGGATCAGGAGATGAAACTGCTTAAGAAATATCGGGTTTGGAATCTCGTCGATCTTCCACCTAAGAAAAAGGCCATTACATGTCGTTGGGTGTTTAAGACGAAGCTCGACGCTGATGGCCGCCCGTACACTCATAAGGCTAGACTAGTTGCACGTGGATTCTCACAAAAATTCGGTGAGGATTATGACGAAACCTACGCACCTATCGTCAGATATGATACGGTTCGAGTTCTACTGGCTATTGCTGCCATGAAGAAGATGCACGTTCGACAACTGGATGTACAGAGCGTTTACCTCAATGGCGTACTCGAGGAAGAAATGTACATGGAGCAGCCACCTGGATTCATCCAAAAAGGGCAAGAAGACAAGGTGTGTAAACTCCAAAAGAGTTTGTACGGTCTAAAGCAATCTGCCCTTGCTTGGAATTGCCGAGCAACAGATACACTAACGAAGCTCAAGTTTCGTCGTAGTGTGGCGGATCCAGGATTATTCACTCGTGTGGAGAAGAATGCCAAAATTACTTATGTTCTTCTCTACGTCGACGATTTGCTGGTAGCAGGAGAAAATGAAATGGTCACAAAAGAAGTAGGAAAGCACTTGAGTAATGATTTCGAGATTCGTGATCTCGGCGAAGTAGCACACTACTTAGGAATCAAGATTGAGCGTAACAAACAAGGCGACATATTCCTGAGTCAAGAAGCACAAATCGAGCAGCTAATTCAACTACATGGTCTTATGGAAGCAAAACCGGCTAAAACTCCGATGGAGACCGGTTTTTTGAGCGGAGATACTGCAGGTAGCCCGGTACTGTCGAACAATCGCCAATATAGACAGGTGATCGGATCTCTCCTATACCTAGCTACCGTATCACGACCTGATGTTGCCGCCGCAGTCGGTTTCCTTGCTAGAAGAGTGGAAACTCCAACCCAAGCCGATTGGAACGCTGCAAAGCGTGTAATGAGATACCTTGCTGGCACCAGAACCTGCAAACTTCGTCTACCTTCAGTCAGCGATGGCGTACTTCGCTGTTATGTAGATGCTGATTGGGCCGGTGATAAGAAGGACCGGAAGTCTACATCCGGATATATCTTTCAACTTGGATCGAGCACTATAGCATGGAAGAGTCAGAAGCAAACGTGTGTATCGATGTCATCAACCGAGGCGGAATACGTCGCTGCGTCGCAAGCTGCCAAGGAACTTCAATGGTTGCGCCAATTGCTTGCGGACATGAAAATGTCAGTCGAAGGGGCTACTACCATGTTTGAGGACAACCAAGGATGTATAAAGCTGATTAAGTCCAACAGGTGCAGCGCTCGCACCAAACATATTGATGTTTGTCATCACCAACTTCGACATCTCTGTGAACAATGTATTATTGATATTAAGTATTGCCCTTCAGAACAAATGGTGGCAGATATGTTAAC
>NW_011966606.1:0-4987 GCF_000949405.1 Vollenhovia emeryi | reverse complement strand
GAAGCCACTACCGCAAATTCAGTTTAAAGAAATGTCGAAAGCCATTGGGCTTAACTATTAAAGAAAGAAATGTGTTTTCTTAGTATAAACCCGTGATTAGGCGAGAGGGAGTGTTGAGCATATCTGATTTAAGCGCCTCCTCGCGGTTTTGTAGCACTGTACCAATGTATTACTACGCGCAGTCCGTCGTAGTCTCCACGAGCCGAATGTCGTCACGCGATCACGACGCGCTAAGTCGCATTGCATATTCTTTCCGTTCATATAAGTATTATTTCCGTTCTATCTTTTTATTCGGTACTGCTGACGATATGTATTTGATCTCATATTAAACATACCTGTTCAATCGCAACTCTGTTTATTACAATACGCCCAACAGTTATAAATTTTCTCTTGAGAATCTCAAAAAGTATTAGGCAATTGAAAAAATTTTCGGACAATAGTTGTTCATATTAATTAGTAGAATAAGATAGTATAATAAACAATAGAGATTTCCATTAAAAAAAATGACGGCGACCTCTATATAATCATAAAAAATTAATTTTTTTTGAAAATTTATTTTACCATTATGTAGCCCTTTTAAAACCGTATAACTTTTGTCTGAAAGACTTTTCCGTATCTCCCATATTTGTCGAGATATTTCACCGGTCCGGTACTTTTTCCCTTTTTCCATCGCGTGTACAAAGATAGAAAGAGAAACTGAGACACTCGAAGAAATGCGTGAAACAAGGACAATAGATGCAGCATACCCAACTTGCTAACGCTAAATGTTTTTTACTTTTCACGGTTGATAGCCCTGGGAATCTATAGCCGTCGCAAAGCAAAAGTAGGCGTGGTTTAGCCGAACTGAGCACACCATGTTATCCCTTCCACCATGCTCGGAACGCTTCGAAACATGTTTATAGTTTTCCTGTTGTAGTCACGTTTGATGCGGTAGTGGGGTACCAAGAGTTAGGTAATGATGAGTCAATCCACGTCATTTAGTTCATATAAGGCAGCACACAAATTATATATCATTATATACGTATGCAATGAACGATAGGAAAGAAACCTGAAACTCCTTTTCCTTTTTTTCCTTTTTGATGATTTGCAGGAAAAAATGGGAAAAGCCTCAGACGTTCAAATAAATAACCCAGCTCTCCAACATGGCAACGATTACTCAAAAAACCAAAAATGTATTCATGTATTTTTTCGATAATATGCGTAATCACTAAACATTTTCTAACTCGTCAAATCTAATGCAATTATTATTAAATATACTTTTTTTGTTCCATTCATCTTATTCTCGGTTGAAGTGTTTTGTTCCACCATTTGAACAATTCCTCAAAACACCACAAAAAACATTATATGTTTTTACTTAATGTAATTCTAGTTGATGTAATCAGAAAAACACAAGTAAATCTGCTTGAAATGTACGTATGTTTTATGTGCCTAAAATATGGGAAGACAGGAATGATGCCTAGTGTACGAACAACTAAACTTAAGAAAGTAAGGATTCAGATGTCTAAAAAAAGAATACAATTTATTAATACGCGTAAATTAAAATATTTTCTCGATTTTTAAAAAGTATTGAATGTGTGTATCGATTAACATATTGTAACGTGTGTTATAATTAATATTCTTCATTATTAAGAAGTCTAATATGACAGATATTTATATGTGTAGCAGCTTATTCTTTCTGTTTCGCATCCAGATTGGAGACACATTACAAGAGGCATCAATAACCAAAAACAGAATTCATATCTGGTACAATCCTCACGCGTAACTGTACATAAGTACTGCGTCTTCGAATAACTTTTACACGAGGAAACTTATCGATTAACCTGTATGGCATTTTGCAACGCAAGACGAACGTTACATCGACATCTGTTGTTGAAGCCAGGGTATGTATTTTGCCACATCAACATAAACGATGTACTTATGTACATCGTAGAACCCACTTCCAATGATTAAAGATCGCGAAACAATGCCACGCAACTCATAACTGTTCGTACTATTGTTTAGAAGCAGTGTCGGTTTTAGCAACATTGGCGCCCTGAGCAAGATCATCGTGGCGCCCATTCAAATTCAAGGGCTCGAAATTCTTGAGAAAGAAAAGACAAGGTGATAATGTCGAACGATCAACTCCATTGTGTTTTTTATTTTAGGGAATCTCTCTCAAACTAGGTGAAACCAGGCATCGGCGCCCTTACAGATTTGACGCCCTGGGCGATCGCCCAACCGCGCCCCACCCTAACGCCGGTACTGTTTAGAAGTATCAACCCGTTCCCACCGTCATCTTTACAAGGACCTAGTCCTTCTTGCGAACCAGCGCAAAAGGTGTCATGCGAGATTGCACTAATGTATCTAGCATTCGTCCAGAGACAGGTCTCTTGCAATTTGTGGAACAAACGTCAACGCGAGGATTGTAATCTTTTGACGAATTTATTTGTCACAGATATACGTAATGAATAGTAATTTTATAATAGCAATTAACTCCTTACTTGACTCATTATCGTCGCCCTCACCATCCGTTGATCGTCAACGTCACGACGATTAAGCTTGTCTCCATCCCATCCTACGGCATATCCTGTCCTACTAATGACGTCTTCAAGGTTGGTTGAGCCGGACCATAGACAAATAGGCCTGATGAAAGGATTGAACTCGACGACGTTCTGGAGGGTCAAAATCGCGAGATCGGAAGTAGCTTTGAGATAGTGCACATAATTCGGGTGAATCACGAATCGCGACTTTCCGATTGGCTGATCGACTCCGCGCAATGGGTCCAAGTTAAATCGCCCCGGAACCACTTTCAATATGTCAACAGGTACTGTTTCGTTAGCGAACAGCACGTTTAATTTCATACAGTACCCCGCTGTAAGAAAGATATTCGTATAAACTATATTTTGTAACGATCCAAACTTTCAATCCGGAGGCATCCTATACGCCCTAGCCGTATTACATACTTCAAATGTGATACTCTGGAATTAAATGAAATAGCTTAATTTAGTCCCTATCTAAAAAAGGCATTGCGAGTTCATTGTTGTCGCTTTTCCGCGATGCCGATTGGCTCTCTCGAAACTCGATCGAGTTTCGATCTTGTTGCGAGTCGTTCTCTTCGACTCGCGGTTTTGACAGTTTGTATTTAAGAGGGTTATTTTGACAGTTTATGTTTCGATCTCGTTGCGAGTCGTTCACTTCGACTTGCGGTTTCGACAGTTTGTATTTAAGAGGGTTATTTTGATAGTTTATGTAATATATAATGTGGAAGAACAATGGCGCGCGCGAAGCGCGCGCTTGTGTTGTTCTAGTATAACAAAAAGTAACTAGGTGTGCATAAAAACATTTACAATAAATATGTATATTTATACAGCACCTAAATCATACTTTTTATAAATATTATAAGAAGTCCTTAATGTACTGAAAATACTCTCGAGGAAATACAATATTATGCTTAGAACAGAAATTAGTTGCTCGTTATGTGTAAATTCAAATAATAGAAATAGGTTTGAAATAATAATAACGAGCCGTTAAAGATTTTACTCCTCTCCATGAGGTGGCATAAAAAAAACCAGTGGTTTCCGCGGCTGCATTTGAACTCGGATCTTTTCGTTTATTTGTTTGCTAAGCGGCGCATATTTTTTTGTGCTACGCTCGCTACTTCTTAATATTAATGGTAAAAATTACAATTTTACTATAAACATTCCAGAAAATATATGTAGAACTGGAAAGTAACTCACATACAGTTAGTTCAATATATGGACTATGGAAATACTGACTTTTCTCGATTAACATACCTGTTAATACATGTCTGTTTGACAAAAGAGAACCACTGCATTGAAACTTGTATGTTCTCAGAAACCCTTCTTTGGTATTAAGGTAGACTGCAACCACCCACGGCCACTGGCCTGGTAATAAAGTGTCACCATCGGGGATCAGTCTATTTGTTCTATCGTTGTAGTAACCGGTAACACCGCATTCGGCGTTGGTATTGTAGTGCGGATTGTCTATGCGGTAGTCACTCGAGTTTCGATGCCACGCCTGAAAATCCTGAGACAGTGCCCTGGCGAAAATAAAACGTTTCATAAGTGTTTGTATATACCGTTTGCAGGAGTTCGTTGAGAGTTTAGAAACAGTCGATAGAGAATTTGTAGAGCGGAAATTGCAACGCTGCGGCGTTTAGAAGACGTTTGTATATAGCATTTTTAAACTTAGCGTTGTAGAACTTTTATGAAACGTTATACACAGTATTTTATAAGCGTTCTGAAAGCGTTTAAAACACAACGGCGTTGTGTAAGCATTCTCATAAAGTTTGAAAGCGTATGAACTTTTAAAAAACCTTCATTTAACAGTTATCAACGCTTTATAAAGCTTGTCATTTTCGCATGGTTCTTCGTTCGGAGGGTACACAATATGCCCCAATTCGATAATGGCTACGATATTTCCACTTGACGCTGAGATGCAATGAAACATATCTCTCAAATCGTACAGTAACTTAAAGTATAAAAAGAGTTTCCTTTTCTTCCGAGAATAGAAATAACTTCCAAATATATGGGATCTCTCCTGCAAAGCGGCTTTGGTCTTTTCTAGGCCAAGTGAGGCAGAAAATGGCGCGACGCCGCCGGCGATTTTCGCAATTAGCAAGTTTAACGTGTTGTACAAACGCGTTTTCGTTCGTCGCTCGTTTTCGGCGCGAATCAAACGCTGGTACCTGACATCCTCACGCGTTATCTCAACATTTCTTCGTTGGATAGGGCTCTCGGGATAATGCAAATATTACCCTGGGGACAATCCTACGAGGAACACCTGTCCTCGTAGTTTCCGCGGGGAAAATTCACTTTTCAGGTTTAATTTATATTAATTTGTAGATATTAAAATTCCTTTACTTTCTGCAATACAAAATATCGCAAGCAACAGACTATGCCACGCGAGAGAGAGAGAGAGAGAGAGGGGGGGGGGGGGAGGAAGAATAAAAAAAAAGTAAAGTAAAGTAAAGTAAAGTGTGCAAATT
>NW_011966605.1:13024-21019 GCF_000949405.1 Vollenhovia emeryi | reverse complement strand
ACCGTGGCCGATCGGGATCGTTTTCAATTGCAACGTGGTCATTCGGGATCGTGGTCAATTGCCACGTGGTCAATCGGGACTATGGTCAATTGCAACGTGGCCAATGCAACGTGGCCAATCGGGACCGTGGTCAATTGCAACGTGGCCAATCGGGACCGTGGTCAATTGCAACGTGGTCAATCGGAACCGTGGTCAATTGCAACGTGGTCAATCGGGACCGTGGTCAATTGCAACGTGGTCAAGTGAAAAGTCAAATGAAAATGCTGGTCTGGTCGACGACGACGACGACGACGACGACGACCGGGACGAGGACGACAAAGATGTTTCTTAATCCAAAATTTCAAAAAACTGACTTTGCATTGCAATACCTCCACTCCTGGGGCACGTAGGAGAAAAGTAAAAACACTTTTATTATGCAAATCGTACCCAAGCTATCGATTAAGCGCAGTCTCAATTTCGTCGGATCAGCCGTTGTTGAGATCCGAAAATCTGAGGGCCCGTCAACTCGTGTACTCGCGTAAACTTACACGGTCGGTCTCGCACGCGTGTACTAGCTACGCTTACACTTGGCGCGAGACACTACCGTGTCTCGTGATTATGATACGACGATTTGATTTTTGGGAAAATCAGATGTATGAGGTATAGGCGTCGCGCTGTAGGTAGGTGTTGCGTTACTCCTTTTCAGTTGCGATAAAATATGTCGTATGACGTATTATGCTGTAAAAAATACGTTAAAGATGAGATATCACCGATATCTTTCGCAATATTGCACATCAGGTCAAGTCAATCATTTTAAATCAGTATCGAAGTGAATCAATAATAAAAACATAGATTTTCTACGTCATCTTGCGCTTAAATCATTCGATCGTATTGCGCTGAATGTAGCTGTTATACGTGTTAGAAAATTTGGCAGAGTAGAAAATATAATTAATTTATATGGAAAGTTATAAACAAAATAAAAATAAATATAATAAAAGATTACAAATTGGATTCAAGATCAAGGTAGATTAAAATGAAACTGCAATTAGTAAATTATAGAAATACAGATTTTTATTCTATTTGCATATGTAATATGTATTAATAAAACAATATTAGTAACAACATAATATATTTTAATATTTCAAAATTTGTATTACATTTATGGCACATATTCATTGCATAGATGATGCTCATGGAAAGATGTCTTTTTTCCGAATGTCGGACCACGATTAGTACTATTATTGGATTCATGGAGTGGACACTGTCCACTCCGACCAACATAATTTCAGAAAGAAGACCAGATTTTGCGACAGATATTATTTTCTTAACTATTCCGGCCGGTACGACGAGAAAAATACAGCCATTTTTTAGATGTATACGGCTTCCGATTATGGAAACATTTTATTAAATATTTTTCCGATAACATTATATTGTTAGATCTTGCATTAGATCTTCACGTTAGAAATAATATTTTGAAATTGCAATTCATTAACACACAACCAATTTTCGTCGCCCAGGTTTCAAAATTTATTCAAAGTTGCGTGGTTTAAAAGTGGGTATATATACAATAGACCGACAGAATTTCAAACATCAGTTGAATTTTGTTTCAAAGATCATTCAAAATTAAAATGCGATATATGTGACGGAATTTCTGGAATTATTTGTTTTTGGTGTAAAAAATCGCTTTGTATCACACATTTCTTCCATGAACATCATCTATGCAATGAATATGTGCCATAAATGTAATACAAATTTTGAAATATTAAAATATATTATATTGTTACTAATATTGTTTTATTAATACATATTACATATGCAAATAGAATAAAAATCTGTATTTCTTTAATTTACTAATTGCAGCTTTATTTTAATCTACCTTGATCTTGAATCCAATTTGTAATCTTTTATTATATTTATTTTTATTTTGTTTATAACTTTCCATATAAATTAATTATATTTTCTACTCTGCCAAATTTTCTAACACGTATAACAGCTACATTCAGCGCAATACGATCGAATGATTTAAGCTCAAGATGACGTAGAAAATCTATGTTTTTATTATTGATTCACTTCGATACTGATTTAAATTGATTGACTTGACCTGATGTGCAATATTGCGAAAGATATCGGTGATATCTCATCTTTAACGTATTTTTTACAGCATAATACGTCATACGACATATTTTATCGCAACTGAAAAGGAGTAACGCAACACCTACCTACAGCGCGACGCCTATACCTCATACATCTGATTTTCCCAAAAATCAAATCGTTGTATCATAATAAAAATATACATGGATATAATTGTCATTTGATGCTCTTAAACTTCTGCACTGAAAAAAATTTTTTTAATAATGGTGGGGTGGGGGTAAATTAAAAAATTTGACATTGATGAAAAATGTGACTACGCCATTGTGAAGACTATAAAAAACAATAAAACTTTTGTCTAAAACATTTTTCCATAAAACTTATATTTTCGAAGATATTCGTAAAAAATGAAAAAATCCGTTATTTTCGAGGGGCTGTTTCACCCCCTAAACGTCGAGTAAAGCCGATAAAAAAAATACGGGTCTAATACTTTTTTATGCTCTACAACATATCCGAAGCTCATTGAAATCGGTGTGAGACATTTCCGACCGTTCCCTTGTTAGAACATACAAGGTGAGTTGAAATTTTAATGCTTTTGGTTAAAGTGCGAATATAAATGGCGGCACAAATGGCGTACTGGGAAGCGTCACAAAATCCGTGAATTTCAAATGTTTGATTAGCTTCAAAACCAAGCCATTGAGGAAATTTCATCTCAGGCATATTGTGCAGGTGATCAAGGTGATTCACTGAGTAAAAATCGGTGCCGGCAAAGGATCATCCCAATTCAGTTTGATCAACCATAATTCTTGAATAAGAATTTTTGTGTTAATGATGATTAGAGATAGAAATCCGAGAGGATCGAACAATATCGCTATTGTAGCAAGAATAGCTCGTTTAGTTATTACAGTCGTGGATAGTGGTTTAATGGTGGTTAAATGTGTCTGTGACTGGGTTCCAGCAAAGTCCTAATACCTGAATTGTCAAATTTTCCTTAAAATTGACCGGTGATGGATTCGTTCGTTTCTTAGGTGGAATGGATTGAAGAATGGAAGGATGATTGCTTGTCCATTTTGCAAGCGGAAAACCGCCCGCCATACAGAGTTGTTTCACTTGTTGGGCAATCTGTTCAGTCTCTTGTATAGAATCAACGCCTCCGAAAATGTCATCTACGTATATGCCTTTAGTTAAACTTGGAATCGCTAAAGGAAAATCTGTACCACGGTCTTTCACCAATTGCGCTTAAGTGCGAAGAACAAAAAATGGGGAACAAACTAATCCGTACGTGACGGTTGTCAATTGATATGTATGAATGCGATCGGATTGATTTAGCCATAAAATTCGTTGGAAATTTCAATCAGTGTTGTTAGATTTGCTCCCTTTTCGGGCATGCGCAGTGCAGATCTAGTGAAATCCAGTAACGTCTACATGCTCAGAAAGTGGGAGCTTATTGTTTTGGCGGGACGGCCGGCGGAAACCTCGCAGCGAAGAGGATTATAACCAATATGAAGGTAAGATAAGTTGGTATAAGTATTTTAGTTAATATTATTACAATTTAGGTGTGCATTATGGATCCAAAAATTATAATTTTTATAGACATATAAAAATAGGGCCTTCACAGGACCTTTATATATCAGAGGTTGCTACTTCACTGATGCCATATTGCACTGCGCATGCCCGAAAAGGGAGCAGATCTAACAACACTGATTTCAATCCTCCTCATTTACATTGATTTATGGGTACATTTTTTCAATGTCTGACGAGAAAACAAACCGAAATTGACGGAACTAAGTAACGTCGAATAAGTCACGTTGGAGTTTGACTCCTATGTGAAGTAAATCGTTCAAAGAGGATCCGAGTCAGTACGGCTTGATCCATTAAAAACTACTCTTAACTTAGTCGTTAAATTGCTCTCTCGCATTACTCCGTGATGTGGGAGATAATAAACAAAACGAGGTTCAGAATTACGAATAGATGTTGGAATGCGTGTCATGTGTCGTAGCTTTTCATACTCGTTTATGAACTCATGGTAGTAGTTAGCATACGTATGATTTTCAGCGAGTTTTGTAGTTAAGCTATTCATAACTCGTAAAGCTTTAGAATGAGTTTCCTAATTTTTCAGCAGACAGTTGAAACGGAAGTTTTATAATATATCGCCCTTGATTGTCCCTAGTATGTGTGAAACGAAAGTGTTGCTCACAATCCTGCTCTTCGATGGATAATGACGATGTTTTAATCATTGGACTTTCCTCGAGTTGCCAAAATCGGCAAAGTAGATCATGTAATTCTCTATCAAATGAAATGTGACATGTGTGTAAGGTTCCTACAATAGTATTTTGACCACCCGACGGACCGGATATAATCCATCCAAGTGTAGTTTTTTGTGCTATTAGAGAATTTATTTCCCCTTTTACTATTCCGTCTTCAATTATTTGAGCGTAAAAATTGGCTCCCAAAATTAGATCAATAGGTCCTGGAGATGAAAACGTGTGATCTGCTAACTCGAGACCTTTTAAATGCGGCCAATCATGTGTCTGTGTTTGAAAGGATGGAATTAAAGACTTAAGTTTTGGCAAAATATGAGCAACAACAGTGTATGTACGACTTGAATCAAAATAAGGATGCAAGGTAAACTGAGCTAAGCCTCTTGTTTGATTGGATTTCTGTGCTCCTATTCCGATTAATGAAAGGGACGAGTGTTTCCGTGGTAGTCGAAGGGATTGAACAAGACGTTGAGAGATTAAGGAGACCTCAGAACCTTGATCAATTAAAACTCGAGCTTCAGCAGTCACCCTGTTGGCTGAACCGATTACAACTTTAGCTGTGGCTAAGAAGACACAAGAAGATGTGGATTGTGTGTTTAATGAGGAGTATAAAACGTGAGGCACAACTGGTGTTGGATTTTCCGTTGAGGAACTTTCTGGTAACTTGTTTTGGATTCGTATTTGAATTAGCTTGGTGAATAGTCGAATGGTGTCTACGTCCGCATTTTTGGCATCGCTTATTTGATCGGCAAAGTGAAACTCGATGTGAACTTAGACAATTATAACAAAGATTGTGTTTAGTAATGTTAGAATAATCAGAACAATTAGATGTGGACAAAGAAACGTTTATATTTGGTTATTGTAACATGGTTGGGAACGTATATAACGTCACGAATGAGTGACTCGGACTGGACAACGTTGCGCCCTGTAACTAACTGAAACTAAAAACTATACTAGATGCGCGTGCTGCCACAAGCGACAACTAAGTGGGGACAAGGGGAGAGACAGCATGCACTCAGGACCGCCAACCTAGACATTACAAGAAACTTCTAGAGGCAACTCAGAATTTAAGCGTTTTTCCGTTTTATCTCAACAAGTAATAAGAGCTAACCGCTGTGGAAATGACTTTGAACTATATTGTGGACAACTGGCGGTATAGTGGTTGGATGAGCAAATTGAGCATGAATTTAGTTTATTCGTTTTGGGATCCGTTGATTTCCCTTGAAAATTAGATTTAAAAGTACTTCGATATTGTTGAGTAAAACTTTTGCCAGTCCGAGATTTTTCGAAAGCTTGTAAAGAAAGTAAACGCGTTATTAGAAATTCATTAAATTGATTCCACGTACGGGGTTCTTTAGAAGATCCGAGATGATATTTCCAAGCTTTTACAGATTCTGAATCAAGAAGTTGAACGACAAAAACCAAAAAGTCATCCCACGAGTTAACAGGATTCGAATCTGGGGCTCCCTCCTATCCGGGAAGGGTGTCTTAACCCATTCGACCACTGTGGCTTATTACTAGTTGGTAAAATTATTAAAGTTTACGATTTAGAAATTTGAACTATTTATATATTTATTTCTTATTTAATGTCTATTGTGATTATTAACACTACAGGGTGTTACAGAGCGACCGTATCAGGCGTTAATTTGGAAAAATATGCATTTTGGTGAAAAATGTTTCAGACAAAAGTTGTTTGGTTTCGAGGGTAACATAAGATGGTGTCATTACTTTGACCTTAAATAATTGCTTGAAGGTCACCTTCAATTTTTTTAGTAGAACCCTCTATTGTTGTAGAGAGGTGGGTGGAAGATTCCTACGTTACGGGTAGGCTCGTCGTGCGTTGGGAGATGCGAGAGATGGCGTGCTGCGAGAGAGAGAGAAAGTAGATTAAGTTACTAACAGTGTGCGAGCGAGAAGTGTCGGAGAGTCAGAGTGTGAATAGCGTGCGTCTAGAGAGTAGGACGTCGTGAGATTGTGCGTTGTGCGGAAAAGATTTGTTGTGCGTGTGCACCAAGAGGTGTTGTTTGGCGGCGTGCGGAGAGGTTGAGTCAAGAGAGATCTTGTGACGTGGTAAGCGTGCGTCGCGAACCCCGAAAGAACTGTAAGAGATAGTTAACCTAGTAAAGTTTTCCTTACGAGTACATGCGTATATTCGATCGAACCCTCCTCGATACGTTCTTTCAAGTAAAAGAAACTGGATTCTAGCTGTAAAACTAACGGAATCCTACAATTGGGGACTTGTGCCGCGATAATAGCCGAACTTCCAAGGACACGATCGAGCGGGCTCTGGAAAAATCTGACGGTGCGGCGCGTACCGTGTGGCAAGAGAGAGAGAGAGAGAGAGAGAGAGAGCTAAGACGAGAGGACAGCGATAGTGTGTGTGCGCGGTAGCGTAAGTAACGAGCGAGTTACGATCTGCGTAGTGCAAACACGATGGGAGATCCGAACAGGTTTACTATAGCCACGTTGAAAAAACTATTAGCGGCGCGCGGGCTGGCGATTTCAGGCAACAAGGCCGAGTTGATCCTGCGCATGACGGAAGCTGACCTATCGGGAGTCTGGATGGACGACGAAGCGGGTGATGGCGAAGGCGACGATGGAAACTTCCAGCAACCTGGCACATCGGGGGCGCATTCGGCGACCAGTTTGCAACAGCGAGAGATCGACTTACATAGGAAAGAGAACACAGCCCCACAAATTAAAAAAAGTTGTCTGGCCTTAAGACCAGACCAGTGTATTCTTATGTATTTTGACCCGTTGAATCTGAATCCGAGGTCAGAATTGAAGAATTACTAGCTTTAACGTCCCTAATGAACGTTGTAAACGACCCCTTAGTTTATCCTTCAAAAGTTCTACTTCCACCTCTTCACATTAAACTAGGTTTAATCAAACAATTGGTTAAGGCTCTAGATAATAAGGGTAAATGCTTCCAATATCTTCAAGGAAAGTTTACGAACATCTCCGACGCAAAATTAAAGGAAAGAATCTATGATGGACCTCAAATCAGAACGCTGATGAGGGATGAAACTTTTGTTACTACGGTGAATAATACAGAGAAAGCTGCTTGGTTGAGTTTCAAAAACGTCGTCGAAAATTTCCTAGGTAATTACAAAAGTCCAATGTAGAAAGAAATAGTGTCTGAAATGGTTGAAAACTATAGAAGAATGGGTTGCCTGATGAATCTAAAGCTGCATTTTTTGGATTCTCATGTAGATTACTTCCCAGAAAATCTAGGCGATTATAGTGAAGAACACGGAGAACGATTCCATCAGGACATTCAAGAAATGGAGCGTCGATACCAAGGGAGGTGGGACGTAAATATGATGGCCGACTTTTGTTGGATGCTAAAAAGGGAAGTATCAGCGAGGGAAAAGAAGCGTAAGAGAAAACCATTGCACAGATCCTTTGAGAGTAAAAGAGTCCGGTATCACAAGCAGAGATAGTAACTGAAATGTTTTTGCAGCACTAATAGACTGTTTTGCAAGGTGAAGTAAAAACTTATACTCTACTTAACCCACACAGCATCGAAATATTTCAGAAAGCTCTCAAAAAGCTGTCAATGAAATATGAAACCTTTCAAAAAAATATTTCAGGCATATTTCAGACATGTTTCAGATACATGAAATGTCCGCGAAGCTGAGATATCATAAATGTTTCTGAAATATTT
>NW_011966605.1:0-10238 GCF_000949405.1 Vollenhovia emeryi | reverse complement strand
GGGAAAGTAAAAAATTCAATCGTTTTTTAGCAGACTCTTGATTGATCAAGAATTTTATAGTAGAACTTTATAAATCAAGAAAAAAGCTCAAGAAGCAGTTGGGGGGGGATTTTAATGCATATTTTTAGTTTAGGGAGGATTTGAGACCTGATGGAGCATTTATGACCACGGATTCGTATTCAGCGGGTCAAAATACTAAAAAAAACATGTTCATATTATTTTAGTTCCGCAGACCGAGGGGTGGGTACGTCTAGCAAAAGTGCCCGTTTCGTGAAATTACGAGTTTTTGAGGTTAGGTACGTTAAAGCTAGTAATTCTTCAATTCTGACCTGGGATTCAGATTCAGCGGGTCAAAATACATAAGAATACACTGGTCTGGTCTTAGGGCCAAACAACTTTTTTTATTTTGTGGGGCTGTGGAATTAGCGTTAGTGCGTCGAGAACTAGAAGCGACGCGCGAGAGGCTGCGGACCATGCAAGTCGTGGAAGGTGGACAACTGAGAGTGAACAACGACGACAATGGCGGCGATTCGGTGGCGGCAAGCAGTGGCAGCACCAATGGCGTTATGGCTCAGTCGGGGTCACAGCGAACAAATGTATCAGCGGTAGCAGATCTGCTCAGCAAGTCCAGTGATTTTGACGTTTGGGAGAGGCAGATCAAATCGCTCAAGATAACGTATAACTTGGAAGATGACGTGGCAAAGATACTCATCGGAATGCGGCTGAAAGGAAAAGCGAGCGAGTGGCTACATTCCAAATCCGAGCATATAGCCATGACATTCGATGGCTTGTTAGGCGAGCTGAGAACCATGTTTTGTCATAGGCAAAGTAAGGTGGCAACGCGGAAGAGATTTGAGGAGCGTATATGGAAAAAGACGGAAACGTTCCACGAATATCTTCATGAAAAGGTCATCATGGGTAACCAAGTTCCAATCGACGATGACGACATGCTCGAATACATAGTTGACGGTATTCCAGACGAGATGCTGCGGAACCAGGCGCGTATACAGCGATTCACAACGATGGAAGGGCTCTTGCAGGCGTTTGAGAAGATAACTCTTCGAGGCACGTCCGGAGTGTCGAGCTCCACGAAACACGACAAGAAAGGTTCTGATCAAGGCAGGAGTGAACAAAAGAAAACTGTCAACGACGATGCGACCAAGAAGTCTGCGACTAAAGCGGTGCGGTGTTATAATTGCGGCGAGCGCGACCATGTGAGTGCGAATTGTCCGACTAAGGACCAAGGTGCTAAATGCTTCGTGTGCGGGAAACGAGGACATATCGCGTCGAAATGTACGGCTAAGGCGAAAGGCGATACGGAAAGTTGCGTCGTGTCGGGCGTATCCGGTCGTAAATACCTTAAAAATATCTTGCTTAACAACCGCGAGTTTGAAGCATTGATAGATTCGGGAAGTGATCCCAGTTTAATTCGAGCAGATGAGTATGTAAAGTTAGGTTCCCCGCCTCTGCAGTCAAATAAATTGCGGTTCGATGGCGTAGGGTCAAATAGCAACACGACGTTAGGAAATTTTCAGGCAGAAATATTTGTCGATGGGCACTCGTATCCTATTTGCATACAGGTGATTTCAGATACCATGCTTCGGCACCGATTGCTAATAGGAACGAACTTCCTAAACTTAGTCGACGTTAACTTGAAAGGCGGTGATATAACTATCAATCCATTGCTTAAGGCAATATCCAGTGCGACAAATGTAACATCCGATAGTGAGGAAAATGGCGTTCCGGAAATATTCGAAATTGACGCGATTTGCGACGAAGCGCGTGAGGCAAATGTTGTAGATGTTTCGCATATTGTAGTTATCGAGCAGCGAAAAGTTAGAAAATTTTTTGAATAATCATAAGCCAAATAAAACTCGCGCGAGCTAGATGTAGTTATGAAGCTTATATTGAGAGACGACGAACCAGTTTACCAGTCTGCTAGGCGATTATCGATATCTGGGAGGAGGTTAGTTAATGCGCAGATAGATCAGTGGTTCACAGATGGAATCGTCCAATCATCCACCTCAGATTACGTGAGTCCGGTGGTACTTGTCCGGAAGAAAGACGACTCACTTAGGCTGTGCGTAGATTATCGATTGATAAATAAAAAAATTATTAAGGATCGGTATTCTTTACCGATAATTGAAGATCAGCTGGACAGACTGCAAGGTGCGCGTATTTTCAGTACTCTTGATCTCGAAAATGGGTTCTTCCATGTTCGGATGGATAAAGCGAGTCGGAAATATACGGCGTTTGTTGTGCCTGACGGCCACTACGAATTCCTGCGAGTCCCTTTTGGACTCTGCAATTCGCCCGCAGTGTTTCACAGATACATTAATACAGTATTCAAAGATCTCATGCGAAAAGGAGTGGTTTTAATTTATATGGATGATTTTATCATTCCATCTGATGATATCGAGGGCGGCATTAAGAATCTAGGAGAGATGCTAGCGACAGCAAGTGAGGCAGGGCTAGTAATCAATTGGGAAAAATGTTGTCAAGTCCAGAACTCGGTCGAGTTTCTTGGGCACGTGATCAGTGACGGGTGCGTGTGCCCCTCGGATCGTAAGACTCAGGCGGTGATGCGGTTTCCAAAACCTACGAGCACCAAACAGGTGCAGAGTTTTCTTGGACTGAGCGGATACCTTCGCAAATTTATCCCAGGATATTCGGCGATTGCGCGTCCGTTGACGAATCTTATGCGCGCGGATACTAAGTTTTATTTCGGAACAGACGAAGAAAATGCGTTCATGCGACTTAAAGTTACGTTAAGCGAGAAGCCAGTGCTAAGATTGTATAGAGCTATAATGCGGAGACCGAACTACACACGGATGCCTCTGCGTTAGGGTATGGTGTCATTTTGCTTCAGCGAGGTGAGGCTGACCCGTGGTTCCATCCCGTCTATTACTATAGTGGGAAGACGACTCCCGCGGAAGCAAAATACACCAGCTACGAGTTAGAAGTCTTGGCAATTGTCAAGGCACTAACAAGAAAGTTTCGCGTTTACCTATTGGGTATTACCTTTATGATTGTTACTGATTGCCGTGCGTTTGCCCTTACCATGAAAAAGAAAGACCTTTGCGTACGCGTTGCTAGGTGGGCATTGCTTTTAGAAGAGTTCGACTACCACATCGAACATCGGCCAGGGAAGCGCATGATGCACGTTGATGCGCTCAGTCGTAATCCCGTTCCAACATGCGCACTGATCGGAGAGTCTGAAGCTGGGCTAACGGCTCGACTGTGGACAGCTCAAGAAGAAGATAGCAGTATAATGAAGCTACGAGAGTTGGTGCGACAGAACAAGACGCAAGACTACATAATACGAAATAAGCTAGTGTATAAGGAATCCGATGGCAGCCTTCAGCTTGTGGTACCAAAAAAATGCAAGCTCAGATCATATGCCGGGCACATGAGCGTGGACACTTCTCTACGGGAAAGACTGAAGTCCTCGTGCGTGTTGACTATTGGATCCCAAATTTACCACAACAAGTGGAAAAGGTCGTGAGAAACTGTGTCGTGTGCATCTTGGCGGAGAGGAAACGTGGAAAATCCGAGTTTCTATTGAACCCCATTGCTAAGGGCAGCACCCCGTTAGACACGCTGCATGTCGATCATCTGGGACCACTGCCATCGACCAAGAAATCGTATCAGCATGTACTGACAGTGATAGACGCTTTCTCAAAGTACACGTGGCTTTATGCTCTGAATCCACGAGTACAGCGGAGGTGTTGACGCATCTGAGAAAACAGGCTGTAGCTTTTTGCGAAATTAGCCAAATTAGTTATTTAGCTAAAAGCCTAGGCGTTTAGCTAAATGCCGCCCGTTAAGCTAATCGACGACGATATAGTCTAATGGTCTGAAAAATGCATTAACCTTGCATTAACAAATAGAAAGTGTAAAAATTAATAAATTGACTTCAGGCATGAATTGACTATGTTATCCTATATTAACAAATAGTAATGTAGTAATAATTGTGTATTAAATAAATTGACAACGCATCGAGTCTCAAAACAAGCATTTCTTTAATCGCCTAAAGCGCACCAGGCCGTTAGGCGAAAAGCCGACTTGTCGTTTAACAGGCTGAATTTTTCAGGCCATTAGACTATATCGTCGTCGATTAGCCTAACGGGCTGCATTTTAGCTAAACGCCTAGGCTTTTAGCTAAATGGCTAATTTCGCTATCGGGCTACGACATATGTACACAGATCATTTAACATATCTATCTAAGAATAATTAAGCATTGTTTATATATAACTTATAAAACCTACATATATTTATATCACAAATCGGTTAATACACATACATACATATTCTTATCTCAAATTATTTTCAGGTCCTATGGTCTTATTTGATGTTTGCACCTTTACTAACAAAAACCAACAAATAAAATTACAAGACTTACCAATAAGAATAGCAAATCCATTAAATCCATTTAAAAAAAATAATGACTTACAATTGGTAGAGATTGTAAACTATAAAAAACCTCCACAATGCCAACAGGAGGAGCCTTTGAGGAAAAACGCAGTGTTGGACATTACACCGCCATCATTCGGCGGTCCGAAAATTGAATTGAATATAATGATTTAATGCATAATGCAAAGATATTAAAAAGAACAAAACTTGTACATTGTTCAGTAAATTCGTGGTTTTTTTAATTGATGTGACCATGGGTCTCGAGTTTCGATAAGCGCAGGAGGGCTCCGCGATGGGGCAAGGCGTTACTTTTGCAATAGACGGCGGGGCGCGCGACCGAGCGTCGCCGCGATGCCGATTTTCATATGCTTATTATCGATTTAACAGGTCTTTCTTCTTGAGTTTGTGTCTTGCGTTTTTTGCATGTGTGTCTTTTGCGAACTTCGGAATTTCTGGATCGTATCGAAATAAAGTGGTGTCTAGGATAGATAGAAGGGCGAAGGAGAAAGTCGAGCTACCACGAGGGTGAGCCGAGATTATCTAATCTCACTAGATCAAGAGGCTGTATGTAAACGAGAGGAATTAGGAAAGTACGGAACCCCCCTCCCCCCCCTTGGAAATCCGACGATACGTAGGTACACGTCTTCGGACGTCTTTCGCCTTCAGGCGGCATCTTGGAGATCCGACGATAAACAGGTACGCGTCTTCGGACGTTTCTCGCCTTCGGGCGGTATACGCATCCTCGGAAGCTTCTCGCCTTCGGGCGGCATACGCGTCTTCGGACGCTACTCGCCTTCGGGCGGCATTCTCAACTTCGGGCGGCAAACGCATCTTCAGACGCTTCTCGCTTCTGGCATCATACGCGTTAGCGGACGCCTCTCATTTTCGGGCGGTATATTTAATCAGTTACTAGCGGTTATCATTCCTTTTCAGAACAGCAATAAAAACTTACTTTGTATTGAGCTTATTACATCATCTTACTTGTTACTTTTTCGGACCTCCTGGCGCCGCAACCAGAATTCATTGCGTTTGAAATTAGTCATAATTTATAATCAAACATTTTTGGTCCTTCGAGCCGGATAGCGTGCGCCAGGATAGATTGCGTTACGAAAGCTCATACCGAATAATTACGCTGTCATCATGTCTCAGATTAATTCTCGAATTTTTTTACAACAAAGTCGTTTTCAATTGATTCAACAAGTCATAGAGTTCGACCCTGACGATGACTTATTTCCGGGCACGCGTCAATTCATTACTACGCAGCTAAATTTATTACAGCAAAACTGGACGAAGTTCCAACAGAAACACGAGGAAATATGTTATTCCGATTTCGCAGACTTGATAGATCATCCGTATATGAAGACTCGCACCTTCGAGCGCTGTCATGAATTCTATCTTCACGCAAAATCCAAATTGTTAACGAAACAAGACGAAATAGAGGAGTCAATGCATTCTCGCTCAACTTCTTCGGACGTTGGCCCTGCGAAATCCGGGCTTCGTCGATTAAATGCCTTACCGAAGATTTCTCTGCCTAGATTTTCTGGCAATTCGAGCGAATGGAGATCGTTCCGCGATTTGTTTTCGTCCCTTTTACGGGATAACGTAGAGCTTTCCGAAGTAGAGAAAATGCATTATCTCCGGACTTCGCTCTCTGGCGATGCCTTACGTTTCGTAACGAATTTGCCGATATCGAGTGCTAATTTTGCTATCGCTTGGAAGACGTTGGTGTCACGTTATGAAAACGCATTTTGGTTTCCGCTCATCTCGACAATCTTATGAACTTAAAACCACTGAAAAGCAAACTCGCGGCAGAACTGATTGTGAGTTCTTTCATTGCTACCGTCTCTGAATCCCTGGGAGCTCTTCGTGCGTTAGGATGTTCCGTAGAACATTGGGACCCGATCTTGATACACCATCTGGCCAAATTACTCGACGCCGATACACGAGAAGCCTGGGAACTGAAGCAAGGTACTTCTACTTCCTATCCTACTTACGCAGAATTTGAGGAGTTTTTGTTGGGAAGATCTCGAGCATTGCAGAGTTTATCATCACATTCTTCGGGTTCGAAGAGGGAAAACGACAAGTGTAATAAGAGTATTTCCTCCAAAAGGTTTGCCGTTCATACCGCTACAGCTTCAAACCCTGTGGATTCCGAATGCCCTATCTCTTCGGAGTCACATCATCTGGCTGGCTGCAAACGCTATCAATCCAAAACGTTGCGTCAAAGGAGCGACTTAGTTTCTGAGCGTAGAAGATGTTATAATTGCCTCGGCGCCCATCCGATACGTCAGTGCAAAAGTCTGAAGCGATGCTTTAAATGTGGTAAGAAGCATCATACCTCTCTACACCGTTCTGTTGAGAAAGGACAGTTTACCGAAGGAGCATCACGTCAGTCTCACACGAAGAACGTCGCTACCGCCGATGAGAGCGCTCACTCTACAAAGTCTGACTGGCTATTGGAGGCCACCGGACACCACGTGCGCTTAGATTCTATCTTCCGAAAACCCACGCTTCTTGCGACTTGTAGAGCGGTCATCAACCAACCAGGCTATCCGCCTTATGTTATTCGAATTCTGCTGGATCAAGGCTCCGAATTATCATTCATTACCGAAGATATCGTTCAGCGCTTGAAGATTGCTCGACGCGCCGCATCGGTTCCCCTCATCGGGATTGGCGGCCTACATTCCGGTCGAACTCGCGGACTCGTTACTGTTACCTTACATTCAATTTACGATCCAGATGCTACGTGCACCATCGACACATATATATTGCCCAACCTCTCGGCAAAATTGCCCACTTTTGGAATGTCCTTCGTGGACGCATACTGACGGATTACGACTCGCCGATCCGGAATTCTATCAACCGTCCAACGTTGACGCGCTCATCGGAGCGGACAATTACGGTGCTGTCATTTTAGAGAATATTATTCGTGGCAAACCCGAAGAACCGATAGCTCAGAGGACTCTGTTTGGCTGGATACTCTCCGGACCCGTTTCTGTTTCGGAAGTTACTGGATCCGCTTTGGAATATCACTGCTCGCCAGATACCGAATTACAAGAATCCCTTACTCGATTTTGGGCTCAGGAAGAGATGCCGTCATCGACCTCGTCTGCTCTTAGCCCTGATGAGTCCGAATGTGAGCAACATTTTTTAAAGACGCATATCCGGGACGCTTCAGGTCGATTCATCGTGCGCCTCCCTTTCAAATCTGATCCCGCTTCGTTGGGAGAATCTAAAGCTACTGCCTTACGCTGTTTACGACGTTTAATCAACCGATGCTCAAAGGATGTTAACTACAAGCAACATTACACCAAATTCATGGATGAATACCTGGCCTTGGAACATATGGTGCCTACTTCGAAACGGGATTGTACTCCTCCCGTTTATTATCTTTCCCATCACGGGGTGTTCAAAGAAAGCAACGGCGAAATCAAGACGCGAGTCGTTTTTAACGCCTCCAGCCGAACCGACACGAGGATTTCACTTAATGACCTAGTTTACATCGTGCACTTGATACGCGTATCAAATAGTAACAAATAGTAAATAACTAGTAAATTCGTTTGGTCATTGGCTGATCAGTTCAAATACACTATTTGATACGCGTATCAAGTGCACGATGTAAACTAGGCCAATGACATTCTCCACTCTGGAACTAAGCTGCAAACGGGAATCGGAGATGTCTTATTGTGGATACGATCACACCGAATTGTTTTTTCAACCGACATTGTGAAGATGTTTCGACAGATCGCCGTCCACCCGGAAGACTGGAAATATTAACGAATCATGTGGCTCAACGCGGAAGACCAGCCGACTGATTATTCGCTTACAACCGTTACGTATGGTGTTGTAGGGATGGGCGATGTTTACCGATTAATCGAAATGGCCGATAATTTTTTCTAATAATCGATTAATCGGTTCGATTTCCTCTTCCGATGTATCGATGTTATTGATTATTTATGTCAAACATCGATAATTTTTTATTTTATCTAAAAAAGTTTGTTATACTTGAAGAATTACTACACTGCAAAAATCACGAATCTAAAGGTAAGGACGCCGTTCGCTGAGCGCTCGGTGAGCACTTGCACTTGATTGGCGTAAATCTTTAGCTCTAAGGGAATATGCCAATCAGATGGTGACTGCTTAGGTAGCGGAGGTTCGAGAAAACACAGCCATTGGCTGATACGCATCGGTGTCTTGCCGGAACGCAGTCAATCATCTTCGAACTTCGATTGCTACTTATAACCGCTATTGAGCAGCTCTTTGTCTCAGCCTTTTGCGTATGCCTAATCAGTTTGCGAATTACGCGTTTAGTTTATTAATTAGACAAAGATTTTGGCAGATTTGCTGCTCCGTTAAGGAGCCTGAGGACATTTAAGCAAGAAAAAGAATTATATCATTTACAATGGACGAAATATTTTCTGATAACGGTAAGTAATATTTTTAGTACACAAAATTGTACATAACTTCTGAATCTTGGTTATTTATAGAATGTTTATTACTTGATGATAACAAACTTCGTATGGATACATTGTATATATAACCTATAGTATAGTTTTCAAGGTTATATATAACCTATAGTTTGAAAACTTCGAAGACTTAAAAAATCGTGAACGTGATCGTCCAGCTAGATTATCAATAAATTTTCTACAGATATTCATCCAGATGATCCAGATGATCCAGATGTTGAAGTCGTTGAAGAAGAAAGTGGTGATATTCCTCAAAGTTCAAGGAGTCAATCTCCTTCACACAAACCACAGGAAATGGCTACTCAGAATCTTCCGGCAGTTTCCGCCAAACAAGCAAGTTTTGTGTGGAAATACTACACAAAACATAACTCGCGATCAGCAAATTGCAATTTCTGTCATAAGGTCATAAGACATAGCGGAAATACCACCAACCTAATGCAACATATTTCAAGGAAGCATGAGATTATATCACAACCAAAGAAGAAAAGAAAATATGATTCTGAAAATGAGTCTCTTAAAGAAAATTCCGGATCTTTCAATAAAATTCTTCAGGTTTCTAAAAGAAAGAAACAACAATTGGTATGATTTTTTTAAGGCGAAAATACATAGTATATAATGTTAATTTTATATTGAATGTGTGAAAAACAATTACAGGGCAATGAATCACGAATTGATGAGGCTTTTGGTAGGATAGTCTTTCAAAGGTAAATAAAAAATTAAAAAACAATTTTTTATCAAGAGACACGGTAGTGTCTCGCGCCAAGTCCACGCGTTTTTTTACCTTTTTTAAAAAGATAATTTTATACTGATATACAGGGTGTTTCAGAGGTGGCGCTCGCGGCCAGGTGGCGCTCGCGGCCCCCACGGCGCGGGAGGGGGAGCCGGGCTCGGAGGAGTCCGACCTGGAGGAGCCCCGGATGGAGCACCTGGGACGCTGGGAGGAAGCGTACTCCCGTCACAGGGCCGGCCTCGAGGTTGAGTCCTCCTCGGCCTTTGTGGCCTTTGAGGGGCTCGAGGAGGCGGAAAGCCCCATTCAGGCGGAGGCGGCGCTGGCGTTCCTGGGGGTATACTCCAGGTTCGCGGACCGCCTCATCCGCGGAGAGAACGCGGAGGAGAAGAGGGCTGCCTTCCGTGCGGCGGCGGACAAGATCTCCGCCACGATATTCCTCCTGTGGCGGAGGGGGAATGACTCGGCGCGGAGGGCGGCGGATTTGGAGGAGAGGCTCAGGAGGGTGAATGAGAGGCTCATCCCTCCTGAGCGGCGACACAGGGGAGCCCAGGCCAGCTGCAAGGTGCGGCAGGTGGGCACCCAGGTCTCGCCAGAGAAGCGGGAGAGGGCGACCTCTCCCGCGGGGATTG